>NC_092212.1:41557108-41600393 GCF_043381705.1 Parasteatoda tepidariorum | reverse complement strand
TTCGGGTTGTATTGATCACAATTTTTTTTCTTAATGTAAGGCTTGACACAATTTAGGAAGTTGAAATAATTTCAATTTTTTTATTATTATTTGTTGCTTTTTCTGTGACTTTACGTCATTAGATTTAGCATAACACGTTTTTAGACGTTCAACTCATCAAAATAAATATTAGCTATACTCAGTATCATCCGGTTACGAAATTGATAATTCACGACAAACTCATGATAGTTACAATGTCCCGCAATCAAGCAATTTTCTTGGAGAGTTCCCACTTTAGTACATAAATCAATTTCTTTTTGCTTCAATTATCGTTGATTTTACATTATTTAAATATACTAGATTTACAGAAACTCTTTTCACAACCGAAATTATAATAAAAAGAAACACGTGATTTCAAATTACTTTTTAAAAATACTAGTTTAGTGACTACGCCATCTCAATTCAATTCACTCTGATTTTACGTGAACATTCCTTACTTAACAAATCAAAAATGAATAATTATTAAAAAATGTGTTATATCCTGGTGAAACTTGTTTTTGATTGAATAGAATTGTGAGCTAGCATACATCAGTGTTATTATCGTTAAATTAATTGAAAAAACATATTAATCTGAAGTTTATTTTGCAACAAAAATTTTTTTTCAAAGTGCAATGCTAGTCGTTTAATGAGTAAACATGTTTTTCCCCACGAATTAACAAAAATGTTTGAAAACGTTTTAGAACAGGGAACTAAAATTGCACTTTGCCTAAATTTCAAAACTCCAATAAAAATGGTTCTGGAGTTATAAGAAAGAAACACGCACACAAATGCGCAGTATCATAGATCTTTTTAAATTAAAAAAGGAAGAAAGAATTGAAACTTAAAGTGACTGATAAATTAATTCAAATTTCCTTGTAATTTTATTAATTTCTATTTCGCTTAGTTTCCAACCCTTTATTAATAGATACTTCTGTACAATGGCATTGAAGTTTCTTTTTAGCATTATTTATATTTTTTCGATAACATCAAACCGACTTATTAATTTATTAAAATTAATTTTTCAATTAAAATTTTCAAAATTTTTTTATTTGCTTACATTATTTGAAGTTTATTATTATTTAAGTAGATTTACGATACACAAATCTTATTTTTATGATTGCAAATTATAGAAATAGCTGACATTTTTGTTTTAAAGTTTAAAACTTTTTTGTGTGAATACATTAAATTTAAACTACACTCCATCTACGTATGTGCAGCTAAAAACATTTTCGTCAAAAAAATAATATTTATATTTATGTAACCGATAACTTGAGTTGCTATTATATTAAACTGTTAGAAATTTTAGATTTTCTTTAAACCTGATTACACTATATGCTGATTAACTTAAATGAAATTATGGTTAAATTTAATGCCTCATTTAGAATATTTTAGTTTGAGGTATTTTAGTTCTACGATGAACTGATTTTTATTGAGAATGTATTATTACTACTGTTTGTACTTTTAACTAAAATGAAGGAATTAATAGAAGCTTGTAACTAAACGTTGATTGTTCTTTTCAAAGATTGATAAGATTTCAGTGAACTGAAAATTCTTAGGGGAAATTAAGACACGGGTTGGGGCACTTCAAATTTAGTAGTTAATTTTTCTCAAATAATAATGTTAAATACTAAAAAACTTTTGATAACTTTTCCCTTAATTTTTACTTAACAATTGAGAAATTTACGATATTTTTGGTTATACTCAGTGGAAAAGTCGACCTAACTCCTTTTTCAACGCAAAATAAAATAAGAAAAATTTAGTATACATCTCGTGAATAAATCATACCCTGCGTAACATCATATTAAACAATACGTTTTTGAGTTTTACTTGTTACTGATCTTGAAAAAGGATATTTTCAAAAATATCTATAAAATTTATTTCAGCATCAGTAAGTGCCTTTATATCGCTTTACCCATCTGAAGAAAATATTTTTTTTAATGAAATAATTGATAGTAAATTGTTTTCAAAAATTATATTAATGAAACTTATGTTTGTTGTTTCTAATGCCACTTTCTAATACCAGCAAGCCAGCTTGGTGAAACCAAGCGAATTTAGGACATAGGGGGCATTTCTTGTTTTTCTGTAGAGTCATCTATGGCTAAGACTATGACTTCAGCCACACACACGTCACTGGCCGTATGAAACTTATTATTCATATTATTTAATTATGTAATGAACATGAACTATGCTTCTTTGCATACAAGTGATTATCTGCGGTTACAAGCGGTAAAGAAAACACCTAATGCAAAATATATTAATATATATTGACTAGAAGGCTGAGCCCACTGCTCGCTATCACTCGCCAACCCCGAATAATTGATATTAAATTATTTATCTTTGCTTCGCAATAAATTATTTTATCTTAATTTTATCCGGAATTTTTTATATTGTTGGCATAAAATAGCTTTTCTACTGAAGTTTAAACTGTTAACGTATATATGTGTTAAATAGAATTGTGTTTGCTTACGGTTTTAAAGTCCAAACATTTCCTTTAGGATTCTATTAAGTTCCATTAGTGAACATAAATAATGCGGAATGAGGGGCTGAGACTTCTGTTTACTGTCGCTCAACAAACCCGATGATTGCTTCACAATAATTATTATTTCTTACTGTAAGAAATTCTGGTAACGTTGAACATAATTTTGCTCATTAATAATTTCTTAAAAATAAAATTTAAAATTATAGCAAAATTGGTTAGTTCATATCCGTTCCTTAATATTTTCGCTTATCAAACAGACTGATATATTAAATGCAACTTTGCATGCATCATCACGTTGTGCATGAAGCTGATCCTTAAGTTCGAAATCATTACCGAATTTCATTAACTGTATTATATATTAGCATATTAATGCAATTCACATCCAAATTAATACCAGTTGTATGACGATTAATAAGTTTAGACACCAATTCAAATAAGTTCATCTTAAAATGTAGTGTAATAAGGTAATGTCATAGAATAACGTAAAAAGAAACAACTTATTTAGTTTTAAGCTCTTAATTTAAAAAACAATCAAAATCAAAAACTTAATAACAACAGAGTGAAATTAAAAAAAAAATAAATACTATAGATATTACCTTTAAATTAGGGATGCTAAAATATTTTATAAAAAGAACAATATTTGTATTAATTTTATTTTGATGAAAATCAGAAAATTATGTAAGTCAGCTAGAGAAAACTACACCATATGATTTTTAAGCCTATAAAAATGTCTATGAAACGGTCTGACAACAATATGAGACTACTTTTATTACATATAGAAATAACTGATAATCGTACATATCAAACAAATATGTACGATTGGTTTAATAATAATTATTTTTTATGATTATTTATACAACTGTATTAGAAATACAGATAATTGTAATGATATCACAAAGTATGGATATTTCGTTGCGTTAGTATTGAGAAGATTCGAAACTAAGGTTTGATAGTATTATTGGTATCAATACCTTCTGATATTATTTTATCATGCGACAACAGGTGTGATAACACCATGACAACCTGTCATAACATGTGGGACAACAACATGCTTCTAATTGGGTATAGTAAGAAAAAAACCCAATCATTTTGAATAACTTTAAATCTAATGACAGAATTTCTACATGCTAGAATTCAATCTTAATGGTTCGAGGTCTTAATATTAAATTTGATAATTAATTAGTGCAGGTCCAGGGTTGGACTGATTGTATAGACCCAGTCGAACACCGAAGTCAAGCATCACTAGCTGCGATCAGTAAGCGGGTGGGTGACCACTTTGATCAGCCTGCGTAGGGACCGATGGTGCTCGATTTAACGCGCAGGTCTTCGGGCTACCAAAGCAGGGGTGTCATCCCCTCTGCAGAGGATAAAAATTGTGATGGCATATACTCGGATCATCCTCAGGGATTTTTCCCAGACAGTTGCCAAAAGTCCATTGTGCAGCTCTAGTGCGACGTAAATAAAGTACCTGCTTACGTAATTAGTGCAGGCGATGTTTTAAGTTATGGAGTTAGATATAAAAATGTACTTTCTCTGGATAAATATCTTCTTCTTTTTTTTACTTTAAGGCAAGAGAACAGACTGTTAATCTCTTGAATTAATGAAGCTAATAAATTAAATTATAGGGAAAATTCCTTGCAAAAATAAAACATGTTCCCGTAAAAACATTTCATGATTATTCATCTTTTTTTATAATTTAATTTAATAATGGTCGAAACATTTTGAATTCTTATGTATACAAATTTTTAGATCAATTTAATTTAATTTTAAATAACAAAATTGATCTTATGAAAGGAATCGGTCGTATAATTCTTAAAAACTTTCAAAATTAGAAATTTTAAAAATGTGACTTCTTTGAGATGAAGAAATAATCAAAAAATAACACTAATATTAAGGGGTTAATCAGCATTCTTTTTGTGGGGTGTACAAACGCCCTTCTCTAAGTCATTTCAATTTTAATTTATAAAACTTTTAATGTTTGGAAAATAAACTCTATTTATTAATCTCATATAATCAAAAGAATATTAAAAAAAGTCTGTTTAATTGTATTTTCTTTCATTAATTTTTATGTAACATTACTTAAAATCACGTTTTTTATCACATGGAGCTTTTATATATTTTGATCCAAAATAACCTCCTGTTTCAATGACATTAAAAATCTATAGCTGGGAAAATTTTTATTTAAATCTATTTCTCAACATACAACACATGTTCTTAAGGATAAATAACATAGTCCGGGCAAATTCATCCAAAATTGATTAAAGAGCCCATTCATTTATTTTCATTACATTCAGTATATTTTTGAACGAATTTCCTAATTTTGCTTGGTGGTTAAATATTGAAACAAAAAAAAAAAAAAAAAAAAAAAAAAAAAAACAATTACAGACCATTAGTTCTCACCATCTAGTTCAAAAATTTTCATTCAAATATCATCAAGGATAAAAGATTTTCCAAAATTTTCTGATATAAAATTTCCTGTATACTTCTTTTTTTTAATAATACAGCCTCCTTGTACACAGTGACTATGTTTCGAGTTTTGATAATATGAATACAGTCTGCATCTAATTGAATAATCTGAAATTAAGTTTTCTTCGTAATTAAGGACTATAAGAAAACCTGTGCAAATTTTTGCATGTCCACTCAATTTCAGATAATTCGATTTGTCTAACGACAATGTTCTTTCCCTCTTTGAAAATGTGCCTCATCATACTGGTATTAGCCAACCGGCCCGTGTAGGGGTCAGGGAACTGACCTTGCATCAGAAAGGTTCTGGGTTCAAATCCCGAGCAAGGCATGGGTGTTCTTTCATTCTCTGTACTATCTGTCCTTACTGTGGGAGCAACGTTGGCCCACCTAATATGGTGTCTCTGAAAAAGTGGCCAACAAATCTTCCCTTCAGGTGCCTGTATGACGAAAGGTCATTTCCCAGGCGGTCATTAGGAAAAAAAAATATTGGTATTATATAAAATTTTGAATGTTTTCCTAGCCTGTTTATTTTATTGCTGGATTTTAAAAGCACGTGAAAGTAACAAGGAACAAAAATTACGTGATTTGATTTTAGCAATTTTTCAGTTGTCAGTGCTCACCTGATGTTTCAAAGCAAGGAATGTTATCTTCCTTTTAAACAAATAATGTTTTTTTTAACGTACAGGACGCAAAAAAACAAAAAAAAAAAAAAAACTGACAACTCTGAATAACTTCTGATCTAGAGATTGGATCTTCACGTTCTAGGTTTCATTCCTTAATAGTTCGAGTGGGTGACCTCAAATTATTGAGTGCAGACGGTATTTTAAGTTAAGAAATCAGGCGAAAGGAAGAAAGAATAAGAATTAAAAATTTTTGCACCCAACGGTAAAATTCCTTGGAAAAAATTAATTTCAGTAAATATTTATTATTTTATTTAATAACAGTCGAAAACTTTTTGTCGAACACAATTTCTTACATTATTTTAAAGTATGTAATTTTACATGGTAAAATACAAAATGTGAGCAAAATCGATCAAATAGTTCTTGATAAATCAAATTTTAAAGAAATCGTGTATTTGAAATTCCATTTCTCAGAAACTATTCAACCGATTTCGTTCAAATTTTGTATTTTGCCACGTACCTTACGACACACTTTAAAATGCTGTAAAAAAATTGTATACCATATGATTCAGAATTTTTTCAACTGTTATTAAATAAAATAATAAAACATAATAAATATTTACTAAAATAAATTTTTTGCATGGTGTTGTCTTTGGATAAACGAATTTTATAGCTGGGGCAAATTTTCCCATTAATTAAAAAAAATTTCGAGATATGGCGAAAGAGGCAAAAAGTAAAATTAACAATTATTAAAATAAGGGGTCCAAGCTTTGGATCACTCTCCAAACCATACTATGGGGACCACATTTCCTTGATTGACGCTACTCGTTATATTTTGGGGGTCAGAAATCTAAATCCGTTGAAAAGAAAGTATGTTTATTCAGAGAAAGTACATTTTCGTGTATGATTTCGTAATTTAAAATATCGTCTGCTCTAAATAATTAGCATATTTGAAGTCACCCTCTCGAACCATTAAGAAGGAGTCCTAGAAAGTGAAGATACGATCATTAGATCAAAAGTTAAGGGTAGTCCGATTTTTTAGCGTACTGTACACTGTTTATGATGTACAATAAATTTTGTTTAAATCTATTTTCTATGAATGAAAAAAATGAACTAATGATGTTTTGTCGAAACATCTCTTCTCAAAATGAAAATTGTGAATTAATGGTGAAAAATCCAGAGCAATGCCAAAAGAAAGACAACCTTGCATTTACAATTTGTCTAAATGTTTCTGTATTTCGTAACTCAAAATTAAAAAGGCGATGAAAAGAAGGAGTCAATTAAAGTTTCAAAAAATCGATTTATTACTTGACAAAAAAAAAAGGTTTTGCTATTTATGAAAGAGATACCCGTTGATTCTGCCAAAAAAGCAATGAAAGAATCGCTTTAGAAGTTAAATCAGCAAAGATAATAGTGTTGTAGAGCAGGTAAATATAATGAGAAAGAATTTAACGACAATTATTTAGAAATTTTCTTCTTGGCATCTTCTCCTTCAATATTTAATTATGTATTAATAATGAAAACTCCCAGGAGTGTTAAAAAAAAAGGAAACGAACGTTTTAAAATCAGTAAAGGTTTTTAAATAGTTAAATACGAGCTCCTTGTAAGCACATTCTCTGAACAAAGATATTTGAATTGATTTAAATTTAAACTTTAATAAATGTGTTTATATAAAGTAAAATGGTAATGTAAATGTTGGTACAAAATAAAAAATTAAGAATCAAATAACACCATAATAGCTATTGTACGATTTGCTATTTATTGATCTTTGTTGCATTTTGAAAAACTCTCAAATGTGGTCAAATTAAGATCTTTTATATTTTTCAGTGACAAATAATTTAGATTATTGGGACTAAAAACTGTAGTTATTGTGCGTTGCATACTTGCGTTTGGCTTCGAGGTCGTTAACTTACTTAGCGTTATTTTATATCTTTAATGCGTCAAGAATTTAAATTTTTGATAGTTTTACAGAAATGAAGATATTTACTGATTTGGAATTATTATGTTCTAACTTTGGGAACGTTAAAGATTTCACTTTTAATCAGTTTGATTTATCCCGGCATCTTGTTATCAATAGACAAATAATATTTATAAATATTTAGCTGATTATTTTTACCTTCGAATCATTTATGTGCGTAAATTAATGTTTAACAAATTATGAGTAAACTGACTGTTAAATGTTTAAATTTTTAATCTGGACTATATTACCATCACATAGTTAAATTTTTAAATTTATCCCACATAAAACTTAAAGATTTACCTTGGAAATTTAAAAATAGAAGTTCAAAAATAAAAATTCAAATCACTCTTGTGCATTTTAGCAAACTTATTCTGAATCACAAAAGTTAAGTTAATGAATTGATTAAATTTAAAATTTTATTTTACGATTTGAAGTTTCAGATGATTTTTAGATATAGTTTAATTTACTGAAAAAAATTAACTAGTAAAACTATGCAAATGATATTTAAACATGCAATTGATATTATCTCAAAATTGAAGTTTTTAAAAATTTGCATGCAATTTATTTTTGTGTGATATCCTTCGAAATTTCTTAATCTTCTTAAATGAGAGGATTTCTGTCGTTAATTTTTTAGTTCTTATTCTTAATTTTTTGAGGATTCAAGAACAATTTTCACAGTTGCTAACTGATAAGAGTTTTACATCTTTACTATTTCTTCAATGATCTCTTTTAAAATTATTAACGACGCTACGCTTTTGCATTCAAAATGCTTTCACTTTGTATTTTTTAAACAGAAGCAGTTAAAAAATTGACAAATCTAAATAAAAAAACAATTTGAATAGATACTTTTAATAAATGCATTCTACTTTTTAACTAGCATTGTAAATTCTTCTTAGAAATAATTATTTTTCTGTGTATTGTGCTATTATTTTGGAGAAATTCCTAAAACTTGTAAAGTGCGTTACTAGAACTAGAAAACAGTATTATGCAAAAAGGTCACCTTCTTAAAAAGTGTGGCATATCACTATATTGCCCCAAAGAATTTATATATAACGTTAACAATTTTAAGACACAATCAAAATTTTTCTTTATACATTTACAAAACGTTATTTATCAAAAGTTTTTTAAAAATCTTTTTCAAAATAGGTTTCTGTCTAAAAACTTAATGAGATGTTTCAAAATGGTAATAGTCTCTATCTAAACAAAATAAAGAAAAAGGATTTTAAAAAAAAGGTCGAAAAATTTAGAAAAAGTACGTTTTTGTGTTTGATTTCGTTAACTTTTCCCTCTACACAAATAAATTCGCAAGTTTAAAGTTAGGCTCTCGAATCACTAGTTTGTGAAAATTTGCCCATTAAATTACAAGCTATTCAAGGTAATCGCTTTTTAATTTTGATCTCTTTACATTTTATCTGCGATCCTACTTTTGAACAATTGTGATTACAGGCAATTCACATGTGAGACATTTAGGAATTATATTTAATTATAATTATTAATTTTTTAAAATTACAAATTTATTTGTTGTATACTATATTATAATTATCAATAATGCTATTTTTATACACACTTGGTATTAAGAAATTTCACTCAAAATGATATTTGACGACAATATAAAATAATTTGCACGCATTATGCGCTGTACACACAAATGATGAAATTATCCAAATAACCTATTCTTTTTTCCTTTGTAAAAAATATTTTTATTTACTTAAAATCCATGCAGTTGCCATTAATTTCGATTTAATTTTATCAGACCAAAAATAAATGATTCTATAAAACCTTAAAATTGTTTTACTTACCTGAACTATTTTTACAGTTCCTCGGACTTCCTAATGAGCACACAATACAGTCATTTAAAATTCGCGTATGTAATTAAAAGTATTGCATCACTATAAAGCCACGTGGGGAGAAGATTCAATTATCTACTCACCAGGCTCTGCGAAAGCGATGATTTCGGAGGTGCGGGCGTAATAATCGTCCCTGATGCCGGTTTCGTTTTCCTCCGGAGGACGTCCGGCCTCGTCCGGTATCCCACCTTGTGTCCTTCTCAAAGCCTCCAAAGCAACCTCCCTCGCAAGGGGGGTCGTAATATTAGGTTTCTCTTGCAAATGCAGTTTTGATAATATTTGTTGTTTGATAGCTTCTAATTTCAATCTCGCTGCCTGTTGCTGGTCATTCACCGCGCACTCTGGACATGTGGTCAGTATTCTTCGCCACATGAGAAACATGATTATGAAAGCGAGAATCATCGCGGACGTACTGGACGTGTTTCATGAATCTTTAGAGAGGAGGATCATCTCTATTATATGAGATTTTCTCCGGCTCTTGCGATCGCCGCACCAGCTGGCGGCGTTAGAATAAATTATAGGGTGTTTCTATTGCCTAAAACTCCGCCCGCCTTATCGATATAAACCTTTAATTGCTTTTAAAAACTATGTCACCATGTCTGTGGGAAGCATTTTTAAGCATTCATTAATAATGAAAGTGATAATGATAATGAAAAATGTCGATAAGATAAAAGACATAAAAAATATTTTCCCTCATCTTATTTTTTTCCCCCTCTTTACTTCGGAATCATAAATTTTCTTTATGATTATGGAATGAATCATAATAAATAAATAAATAAATAAATACTTATTGTTCTGACATGCTCTATATCCTCCTTAGTAAAAATTTATTCAGAGTATAGTAGCTGTTGTTGAAACGATAAATATCAACAGCAACTACAGTATAATATTTATAACATTTATATTATAGTAACAGACAAATACACACATTTTAATATTTTCTGCTTTTCTTAAAAAGACACGGCACTGCAGTATAATGTAAGAAAGAAGTTTTATTACGTAAGTCACGCCTTTTAAATACCGGTTAATGCTCCTTTTAATACTGGTTAATTTTCTTTAACACAATATTATACACTTCATAATTATGCACATCACAATAATTTCTTTTAAAATGCGATTTCTCAATATTTTATATAAAATACATCAAACATTCAAACTGAAACTTAGTTTTACCAAAATATTAGAGCTTAAATATTTGTATTCGAACTCTTTGAATTGAATTATGTGTTTGATAACCAGAACTTTTGGTGTTAACTACTTCAAGTTAACTAGCAAACAAGTTCTTTTACAGAAAATCACCCAAGTGTTGCTTTAGATTTTATTCACTTACTAATATTGTGCCCTATTTTTTTAATTTAATAGAAAAAGAAAACCTTTTTTTTAAACTAAAAATTTTCCCCTATCACTAGAATTAGTTTAAAATCTTACTTAATATTAGTCTGTTAGTTAATATTCAGTATGAACAGTCTGGTAAATGCAAAATATTTTTAAGTTTGAAAGGTTCATCGGAAAAAATATTTTCAAATGCAAAATTTCAAATTGATACATAGTCACTCTGGTCACATATTTACGAAAAATATTTCTAGTTAAATTAAATTTAAGTCAAATTAAACAGTTACATCTTTTTCTTTTCCCTTCCTTTTTAAATCTGATGAAATTTGAACAATCTTTTTCCATAATACACCTCAGTAGTATACATTTTACTAGTGTTTAACTAACAGAAAATACTATAGATAGACTCTATTTTCTTCATATTTGTGCATTATCTGCAGAAAAGCGTTTGATGAAATAGTTTACCATTAAAGAGCTAATATTATTGAGGGTACAGTTAAATAAATTTTAAAATTGAAACGTTCTGCGTAATTTCGTTTGTATTCTTACTCCGATATAAATAAGAGATAATAATTTCTCTTTTTTATAGAATTATTTTATGGAATAGAATTTTAGACTTTTATAGAATCGCTTTTCCAGAGTATTTTACTCTTAAAGAAGCATCGTAGACAATAATAATTTATTAAACTTACAGTTTATTTCACTGTAAAATCTTAAATAATTTTTTTTTAAAAATTAAGATTTTGAATTATATTGTATTTTTTTTTATCGATTGTTTCGTCTTAAATTTTTTTTTCCCGACTGTCATACTAAAATAAGTGTACTTAATTCGCAATTCCTTTTTTTATTTCTCACGAATTAAGCTCTTCAATTGTTAATGATTTTATTTTATTTCTCACAAATTAAACACTTCAACTGTCAATGATTTCATTTAATTTCAAAAAGTTTTCAAAACTTAAGACATATGTGGTTTTTTTTTTTGCCTTAATACTTTGAAACTCTAAATGCAGTTTCATATATATTATCATATTTACTGTCTTCCACTGGATAAATCTTCCTGAAGTTACCACACATCCGATTCTCTTTACGCTCTTGATACTCATACAATACTTGTTCTTTGGATGTTAGACTCCTGGAAAATTGTAAGATAATTTAATTTATCGATGAGCAAGTTATGAGGAAGTTTCAAAAAATCTGTGTATATATTTCTTTAAAAAAAGTAGTATAAAATATTTTTTACCTACTTAGATCAACAAAGAAATATTTTATTTCAGTTACTTTTTATTAAATAATTACAATTAATATAATTATGCATATACATATGACAGAACCACAATATTAAGTGGCAAAATAGAACGCGAATTTCCTTGTAATTTCAAATTCAATGAATTAAACTCCTTGTAATTATTTAATTAAAAGTAACTAAAATAAAAATTTTCTTTGTTGGCCTAAGTAGGAAATTGTAATAAATAATTTCAAAGAAAATTTTTTCCAGCGATCTACATGCTTCACCATTGACGGTTTTTATTTCTAAATTTATATCCTGCTAAATATCTTATGTAAGTGAATTTTTTTCTTCTCCTGTATAAAACTGAAATTAATTAATAAAATTTAATTAACTAAATTTAATTAACTGAATTTAATTAAAATGAATTATATTTGAAAAAACTGTATTAACATCAAGCGTCATCCATTAAAATTTAAAAAAATGTATTTGAACTTGAGTGGATGAATAAAAAGTATTTTATTAACGATTGAAAATTTGAACAAGATATATAAATATATATAGGGAGAGTGTAAACTAATAGTATCATTGAAGAGTGGTAAGGACGAAAACAAAGTTAAATTTTCTTATTTTAGCAACCATTTTAGCTTTAAATTTTAGATTTATTTTATTTTAATCAATAATATGTTATAGTCACAAGAAACCATTATATTTTATGCAGAAACCTTTGACTGATAATACGCATCTTGCTATGCTTTGATCTGTTTTATTGACTCAAACTGTAGGTAAGAATTTCATCACGTGGGGAATTAATCAATTTTGGGAATTAATTTAAAGCATTTTTTCATCGTCAGGTTTTAAATTTTTTCAACTGAGGCCAGCCTAGAAATAAAATGAAAAATATTAGGTCTACCGGGAAGTTTTGTCTGCGAAAGTACAAACCTCATTTTACAGTGATGCTAAAGGTTCTTTTATAAAAGAAAGTGGTAGAGTATTTATCCTCTTATTCAATGGTAATGCTCTAGCTCAGAGATTCCCAAATGGTGTTCCAGGGAACCCTATGATTCCGTGAAAGAGTTAAAGAGGTTCCGAGAGTAAGGACTTTTTTAAACAGTTTTTTTTCTCACGTTTTTGAAATCTATATATTATATTTCGTAGTAGGAATTGAAATGAAAAAGGTTTTTAACTACACGAAACCTCTGAAACGTGAGTCTCGTGTTTATCTAAAAAATGAGACACTTAGGGTTATAAAATACAAAGAAAGAAAACATTAGCAATAAACATCGGATTTGCAAACAAACCCACTAACAGATTCGCATAAGTGAAAAGATTTCTGGGGCGTTTGTGAGCGATAACAGGCAGGAAACGAAACATTCCAGTGCTCTTATAATGGAGCCACATTCTTAAGATTCGATATTTTTCAAGCGAGATTCTTGACGAATGTCATCAACTCAATTTCCCTCAAAGAAAACCTTTCATTTTTACCAGATATTTCAAACGTTTACATAAATATTTATAATCATATGATGAAAAGTTTCTGAAGCATATTGAATTATTTAAACGTTTCAAAATGTAAAAAAAAAAAAAATCTAAATACTTGAGTTACTTTTTTGGTAATTATTTGTGCTTAGGATATGAAATATTTACCCCGACCTGCCCCAATTTGGGGCATACGGGTAAATGTTTATTAAAATCAAGAAAAACAGAAAAGTACATAAAATACAAAAAGTGCAAAAATACGAAAACATTACAGAGTCTGATGGCAACAGCAGTAAAATAATTAAAATGCTCCGAGAGTCCCGCCTTATAGTGCGAAGCCGACGGAGCTTCCCTTGTAGTGAGCCAAAGACACAAATGAAAAATTTTACAACACATCGCAGGAAAGTACAGTATGACATACAATGCATCATGTGCAGGCAGTACATAGGATTAAAACGAGTAATTATACAGAGTAAGTTGGGTCGCTAAACCAAAGCGATCATTAACATTGTGACAGGATATAAAGGACACGAAGTATAAACTGTTGATGTATTCAAGAACAGTAAAACATAAAGTGAACCATTAAAAAAAACGTGTACCTGAAGTGAACATAAGAGAACATTAAAAGGTCGCAGGTAAATGGAGGTCCCAAGTTAATATAGGTCGAAGATCCAATACAGTCGATGACAAATTGACAACAGGTAAGACGGAAGAACAAGGCGTAAGGAGCCAAGAAAATCTCAAATGTAAAACAAAAGGAGGTGAAGATGTAAATTGGTAAAACAAACAATTATCAAATACAATTAAAAGGCGACGCTAAAATTTGCAAAGCAAGGAAAGGCAATTTGTGCTTAGGATATAAAAATTTTTTTACTAAGCTTTCGGAAAGAATTTTACGAAAAAAATATAATATTTCTGCTTTTTACAATAGTTAAAAATGTTATCTGTTATATTCAATCCAGCAATAACGATGTTAATGGGAAGTCATTGCAAAATTAAGAAAATAAATAAATAAAGTCTTAAAAAAATGAAACATATTTTTTCATTTATGCATAATTTGATAGTTTGCACATTGTTCTAAATGCAAAATGTCGAAACTCATAAGTGAAAAAAATACAGTTGATTTTGTATTAATTTGACGCGTGTGTAGGTTACATGCGAAAACTTTACTGGATCTTTTCTTAAAATAACATTTTTCACATTCTCTAAAGACACGACTTCTTTAATTTTCAACTGATTTGATTTGAACTTTAACAGTATATATTCAGAGATGCCAACTGCTCCGGACGCGCCAAAATAATTAAAAAAAACGGTAAATAACTACAAAGTAAATTTTGCAAATATTTGACTATTTTTGCTTGCTTTTTAAATGGTATAGTATGACGCTGGTAATACATAGTGGTGAATTATATAAGCCTACGAATTATTTAGAAGTAGTGGTGGATAAAAATCTACTAAATTGAATTTATTAAACCAAGAATCCCAATTCATAAACTACCACTTTAAAATATATATTTGCTGTCCGGAGTAAGTTGGCGTCTCAGTATATTACTAATGTAAATCCCATTGCACCCTGGAATTTTTTGAATACGTTATTTATAGTTTTTGGATAATTAAATGATAAATATCTAATTATTGAGCAAATGCATGTCTCGAGAGCTGATAATTTTTTAATGAAAAAACTCAATTATATTTTGCGTCTGACGGGAACTATATTAATTTTATGCGTGCTGTTAAAATACCAATTAAATTAGTTTAAACTGGTGAACTAACTTATAAGTATGCACAATTTTTTTCTTATAAATATCATAATACGCTAAAAGTCATCTTTTAAGTCTGCGCATCAATTAAGAATTACAAGGGGCCACAGATGATATGATAAAGTGAAATAAATTCATTATCAGGAGGAAAATCACATTTAATTTTGAAGTATGTTACTAAATTTTATGATTTCTCACATGCTAATATTTGATAAAATCTGAAATAAATTAGATTATAATCAGTTTATTTAAGAGATTTTATGACAGCTTGAAACAGACAAAATTGTACTATGATAAACATACCTATAACGAAAAAGATTTTACTACTTACATTTTAAATATCAGTTCATACTTAATCTGAAGTTAGAAATTATTTTAGATTAAATAAAGTAGTAAAATTATGAAAAATTACAATTTCTAAGTATCTTTCAAAAGCTGATACGTCAACTTGTACTTAGTGGAGTTTTGAACCGTATTAATATGTCTACTGTTTTATTATTCCAGTGTAAATAAAATTTAAAACAGACTAATTCATTACTCTTTTTTTACATGCTTTAGTCATTTTTTCCCTTCTTCTTACCCTAATCATCTGAAGTAATAGTCATTCTTCGGCTTCTTTCAGTCTCTTATGAAAATATTGTTTTAAACTCATTAAGAAAATCCAGCAGTATATTAAAATATCATCGAAGGACTATTAGTGCTTGCAGGACCCTTACTGAGTGTTTTCAAATGTACATACTGTCAAATTATGCAAAAAAATAAGAAAATAAAAAATAAAAAGAGTTTTTTTTGGAAATTTCTCAGAAATGAAAAAAAAAATTTCAAACTTAACAGGGAACAAAATTCTTTTTGAAAAAATTTTCTTACGTAAAATTGTTGTATAAATGAGGTATATTAACAATAATTTTGGTGTATGTTTTCAGAAATAACATTTTATTTTACGACTATGAATCATTTAGATAATGAATGCGATATAATGAATATAGAAACAAAATATTTATAAACATACATAATAAATAAAAAAAAAACATTGCATTTGTAACAGTCTGTAAATAATTGAAAGCAATGAAATATCAATTTTGGAATGGTATGTAGAATTTAACAACCGCTATCTTGCATTAAACTACATAAATTGTCATTATTAAACTAATAGTTCTTAAATTAATAAATTTTTAATAACTAAACTTCAATAAAAAAAATTAAACTAAACAATACAGGCATTAGTTTTATAAGTATTTTATATCCACAAATAGTATGTTGTTAAATAATTATATTTATGGGCAATGAACAAAACAATTCACTGCACTAATCGATTTTCTTCCCTTTTTGAAATATTTTACTTATTTTAGTATCAAAGCTTTTTGTTAAGTCATAACTTGTTACTTTTATAATATACTTAGAAATAATAAAGATTAAAATCACTTACTGATAAAACATTTTATTAAAAGGTTCATGAATTAAATTTTTGAAACGTATAAAAGCTGTTTCTTCTTAGTATTTTATGGAGTTAATTTGAAGTGAAACATTCGATTGTAACGATTAATTTAGGTTTTCAGTTAAACTTTGATTGAAATTGAGTTAGGTTGTCTTTGAGAACAATAACATTTTTTAACTGAATTGGAAAAATTTATTAAAGTATATTGGATACTAGGATCAGGTCACTCTTTATTTGCGGCTGGAATTTTTTTTAAAGCAGATTCGAAGGATGTTAATTTGTTCAAACTCAAAATTATGTACAAATATCTATAACCAACTTGTAAATCAGGGTATGTAAATGCTTACAAAAATCATTGTCGTCTGTTATAGCATTAATTATAGTTTTAAAGTTTTATATGTTTTTTATTTACTAATAAGTTGATTCTCTTATTTGCTGATTCTCTTATTTGCTGTTTCACCCATTAGCCAATTTTTGACTTGATGATTCATTGATTCGCTTCCTTCCATTTCTTGTTTTTTGTCTTTAGCTAAGCAAGAATCATTTCTAGAAACGTTTTCTATAAAGATGCGATATTCAAATATAAGACAAAGATGATTGTTTTAAATAGCTTTAATCCATATTTTCTTTCCTTGAACTAACGTAGGTATAACAATCTACATTAGTTTATACAAACCTTGAATAATTAATTAATTAATTAATAGTATTAAATATAAAAATAAGGAGATTCTTGAAATACCAATTTCATTCTTAGATTATTAATTTATAACAGCAATAATAAGGTAAATAAATATTTGGGAACAAGAAAAAGCTGTTGTATTCAATTATGCTATACATTTACAGGGGGCTGGGCAAAATTATGGAAACACTTCTATTCAAACGCATTTTTTGATCTTTCTTAAAAATGTCTTTCAGAATAATTTTATAAATTTAGAAATTCTTAAAAAATAATTGTTACAAGTGGTTCCTCATACTTATCAATGAAGTTTAAAGCTTTTAGAGCTTTGAGGAACGGCTATAAATTACAAATGAAAATTAGTGTTTTGAACATTCTATGCAATAAATTGACCTTGAAGCAATAAGCTTTTAATTTGTAGCAATTATTTTGGTTGTTATATGCGATAGTTGCACCAAATTTCATAAATCTATCTTAAATATTTGTGGAAATATGAACATTTTTATTAAAAAAAATTTTTTTTTTTAATCTTACGTTTTTTTTGTTATATCTTTCAAAATATCAAATAAAATTAAACAAAATTTTTGGAGCAGTTTGAAATTAAAACAAAATTGTTGCTTTAAAATTTAAGAAAAATTTGTTTAAAACTGAACAAGATATGAGTAATTAAAGTTGGTGTTTTATACTGCGCATGCACGGAAAAAAAAAAGTTTTATTACATTTTGTAGTGATCGTATTTGGCCACAAATTAAAAAAAAAAAATCGATTTGAATATCTTTAAAACTTGAAAAGTTTCAAGCAATTTTCTAGGTAGTTTTCGTACTTTTTAAATAAAAAAAGAGATTAAAATAAGGGGTTTTCCACAAATATCATTTTGTACAATTAAACAAGATTTATTAAAAATGTCACCGGCATTGTTGGGTATCACATCTCCTATAAATGTATCTTTCATTTTGCATGTTTTCGTTCCTTATACAATCATATTTCGGAGTATGAACGTTTATCGTGAGATATCATGCTTTGTTATTTAATTTTGTCTTATGATACAAAATAGTATTTGTAGAAAACCCCTTATCATTTTGAGTTTCTATTAAAAGTACAAAAACTATTAAGAAAATTGTTTGAAAATTTTAAAATTTTTAAGATAATCATATCGTTTTTTTTTCATTAGTTTCTAAACACGATTCACAACAAAATTAAGAAGAAAAATTTTTTGAATTTTTTTCCTCGCATGCGCAGTATAAAATAACTATTTTAATTACTTATATATTGCACAGTTTTCCACGAATTGTTTTCAAATTTTAGAGCTCAAATTTCGAAATTAATTTTAAATTGCTCTCAAAATTTTGTTTTATTATATTGAATATTTTCAAAGTTATATAAAAAAAAAACAAAAGACAGAAAAATTAGTTTCTTATTAAAAAAATGTCTATATCTTGATAAATTTTTAAACTAGGCTTACAAAATTTTGTGCAATTATTGCATACAATAACCAAAAATAATTGTTACAAGTTACAATTTGATTGCTACTTTTTTTGCATCGGGTCTTCAAAAACACTATTTTCAGTTTGTAATTTATTGTCGATCTCTCAAACCTCTAAAAGCTTTAAACTTCATTCAAATGTATAAGAAATCGCATGATCTAAATACTTCTGAAGTAATAAAAGGATTTTTTTAAGTATTTCCTGAGAAATATTAAAAAAAATGTATTAGTATAGAAGTGTTTTCATTATTTTGCCCATCCACTGTATATAAATTTTGATACAATTTTAAATTTCCTTAAATATTGAATCCAAAATATAAAATTTGAATTTTTTAACAGTCTTTTGATTGTTAAAAAGCCATGTAATTTTTAAAAATTGATGCATGCGTATGTCAAAAATGTACTATGGTTGTAGTTTTTTTAATGAATTATTTTTCGAATTAACCTTAATTGTATTGATTTAATTATATGATTTCTAAAAATATTTCTCCGTAAACATTTGGTTAGATTCGTTAGTCGTTCAGTAAAACGAACTAGTAATTCTTCTTAGAAATTTTAAACATCTACGCATTCCATAATTTTCGTGAATAATTGTAAATTGAAAATAATAATTATTTATTTATGAGAAGACAAACAAATATGGAATATTTTTTACTTTTACATTTATCATTTTTGACATTGTTTTAAGTATGAAATACCGCTATATAGAATATCATTAATCAATGAGAGACAAGTATATGAAGTATTATTTATATTTGGCATAACAACTATGAATAGAAACTTAGACTTATGGACGATTTGATTTCCTATTTTTTTAATGAAACGTTTTTTAACCATTAAATAGTATCTTAACTAAGAGAATAACAACAAGGACTATGTAAAAAAGTTAATTTAAGTTAAAAGTTAATTTAAGAAAGAAATGATAGGGATTTGAATTGAAACAAAAGCATGTTACCTTATCATATTTAAGTTAGTGAGTCTTCGAAAAGATTTTAGGCGTTCTTCATCTTTAATAAATTTGATTTGTTTCGGTGTCAGAAGAATCATGTCCAACACGTTTCTTATTAAACTTTCTTTCAATTCTCGATCAACTGTCGTAGAAGCACCAAAACTAGGAGATCGGTTAACCTACAAATTAGAAGGTATTACTAAGTTTTTCAATTCCAAAAATCGGGGTAAAACCAGTTTTTTTAAAAACATTTCAGCCCCCAACGGTTCCTTTTTTTTCTTCAAAAAAAACCCCCAAAAATTCTGGGTGAAATGGTTTTACAGTAAAATTTGGATTTTTCAGAAATAATTTAGATTTTCTTTCAAAAAAAAATTACAATTCATCATTCAGTAGTCAAGTTTATTTGTGTATAAATTTGTATAGTTTTACCTATAGACACATAACTTTTGTGTCATTCTTTTATAAAATATATATTAAATTATTATGTACAAAAGTTGTAAACAACATTTTTGAATACGATAAGTTTTATAAAGAAACAAAATTTCAACCATATTTTTTAATGAAAATAATTTATGCGTCCTTAAAAATTTGATTTTTTTTTCAATTCTTTCACTTCCACCGAAATTTCAATCTTAAATAAGGATTCCATTCAACTTGCAGCTTGAAAATTTCTACTATAAAAAATGATGATTGTTAATAGAAATATTTCTACAATGAAAAATTATAATCAAATAAATTATGAAAACAAAGAGTTTAACATTTACAGATTTCATTTATAGAAAAGGCTTTATTTTGAAAGTTTTCCTTCTTTAAAAATTGCTAATAAATTGCAAGTGTTTTATTTTTATTTATTTAATTTTTGAAAAGGTGTTTTGGGGTTGACTCAACAACTCTACCTAAAATGCGCACTCTTCTGAATCATTGAATATAATAATTTATTAAGACTTTATGGTTCTTAAACCTACTAAAATTATTGCAATGGAAAAATTATTGCAAAAATTATCCTCTAAAATTATTGCAATGGAAATTATGAATTAAATAAATCAGCTTAATATCAGATTTAAATGAATTTTTATATGGTCTTTAAAAAATTTCTTTCAAGACAAAATTCGAAGTTCAAACTTTATCCGTAGATTTTTTTAACTAAATAACTCTGCTAATTAAATTATTTTGAATTAACTCTTTACAATATTTTTTCTCTCTATAATCTATAATAAATCATTCCGGTTCCAATTTCATCAGCAGAAATGGTTAGTTATCGTAATGGAAATTACGAATTAAAAAAAAAGATATACTAAATTGAATTTATTATAATGCTCTTCCATGATGAACTTGTCAAGTTCCAAATTTATGTGAACAATATCGCAATCAATAATCAAATGCATGTCATAAAATAGCAAAAGAAAGACATGCGCTGTACTAGCATGCCGAGTGAAATTAAATTTTTTCTGTATAAAATAAAATATCCTAAAAAAAGAGAGAAAGAGAACTTTTGAGCTTTTAGTCTAATGAAGACATCGAAATTTATGCAGTTAGGCGTGGGCTTCCAAGATGATTAATTGCACTTTCCCAAAAGCAATTTAATTAAACAATAACTGAACGCGTTAGGCTCTGTCATTTTGCTGAGAAAACTAACAAGAAAGACGATGGTGAGGTTGTAAAAGGGGAAGAAAACAAGTGCTATGTCGCGACAATTAGCCGCCGTTGCCAACAAAAATTCTTATTTTTCAAAAATCTTCGTCATAAATGAAAATATAAGACAACGTAAATAAATATTTCAACCTTGACTTATAGGAAACGTTAATAAGTTAAATTTACACCCTTTTTCCCTTACCTTAAAAGTTTTCTGACTAAGATCTACATTGAAATTTTTTTTATTTTATATCTTAACCACAATCGCAGACGTGTTTGTGATTTTGGTAAAAAATAGATCCTATTGCGTACATTTATATTTTAGGCTCGTTTTCTTAAAAGCAAATTTTTTAAGAAAATTTTTCCCATCACGGTAGATGGTTCTTCAGATCATTGGGAGATTTACATTGTTTTTAATAAAGGTAAACAACATGTTATTTGTTTATGGTAGATTTTAGAGCATTGTTTCTATCTGAGAGATAAACCGTAATGGAAGAATACACGATATGTGAGATAAAGCACATTTTATAGATGTCTAAGGAACATTTCGCAACCATATGCAATCCATTTCTTAATAGTTTTAAGATTGTTTATGTAACTGTTAAGGGAGAAAAACACGATCCTCAAGATTTACCGGAAATAGCTCTTGTAGTTGTTGCATTTTGTAGAACAAATTATTGAACATGACTGATGATCAAAAACTATAAATTTCATTTCTATTATGTGCTTGTTTATGAACTATTCACAGAAGATTTCAAAAATGTTGTTTGAGGATAATTTTCGTAACTGTACACGATTTTCATTTTTTTTATATAAAAACAAAATTCTTTATAAAATGTTTCTTTTGAACAATTATTGAAGGTTATTATTTTAAAATTAAGCATATTTGGGAAAAGTTGTTACGTTTAATTAAAATTTTAAACGCACGAAAGAAAACTTGAGCAAATTCCAGGGAAATTTAATATTTTTTTATCCATTAAACTTTTTAAAATTATTATTTGCTTATTTATTTTTATCAAAAATAGAATTGTAATGGAAAAAAAAATGTTAAGACGCTATTTGAAATCTGATCTTAAAACAGGTGAGCTAAATTTATCCTCAAACGTTTTTAATTTTGTAATGATCAGTCTCGTTTAATTTAATTATATGTTTTTCTTTTTTTTCGCATAACTTAAATATTTAAACAATATTGGGTGGTTTATGCTAATTAATAATGAATGTAGTAATAAAATTATAAACATATTCTTAAACACCAACAGTCTTTGAAAATAAGCAAATTGTCGAACTAAAAGTTTAAGAAAAATTTCGCATATACAATAAGAATATGGCAAATGGCTTCGTGTTAATATAAATCATTGCATTCAAAAATAGTATTTTATTCTATTGCACTAGTGACTTACTTCTAAAAGATAGGGCTTTGTTTTGTCGTCCAGAAGTATATCAAAACCCAAGACTTCGTAGCAGGAAGAAATAGCCGATGTGCAGGGAAAAGTTGTCCTGTAGATGTGTTGAAGTTCTGGAATAACTGACAAGATTGTCTTCACAATAATCTCTTCAATAACTAACCACGTGTCAGATATTGATAGCCCCATGCAACTAAAATAATCTTCTAAATCGGACAATGATCTGGTCGTGTGACGAAACAAAAGAGAGTATTAAAAAGCAAAAATAATAAGTTAGAGTAAGTTTTAAGATATGCATATAAAATAATGGAGCACGTTTAATTACTTTTGAATATTAGAAAAATTCTAATTCTTAAAAAGCAAAGACTGTAATTTGGTTATAAGTCAAATATTATGTGGCGAAGAATATCATTTGGAATGGTATTTTGAAAATAGCATCTCCTTATATAAAAGTAAAGCACTTCCGATACAGCCAGTTGTTCGACAAGCGTGTTACGCAGATTAATGCTTCACAATTTCGGTATTAATGTGTTCAGGCATGATGCTATGTATTTATTTATATATTTATAACCGTTATACAACAGATCTAATTTTGGGTTTACGACTACTAATGTTCCAACTCCGTAGCTTTGTAATTTTGAACCCAATACAGAAGACAAGGGAACTCCTGGGTTAAGCATTGTAACAAACTAGCTTTCGTGGAGGGCTTTTTTGATGGAAGACCACGAGAGCCTCTCACGGTTAGCCTCACGGCAAGGGAACTCTAACCCATGATCCATCCACCACTGATGATATTTCACGTAAGCACTTTGGTCGATGAGAGCCGGGTGCGGAATTCGTATCGACCAGCCATCGCAGGAATGCGAATCCGGTTCACCTCATTGGAAGACGAACGCTCTATCCCCTGATCCATCAGGGCTCGTATGATGCTATTAATGTGATCAGTATTGCGCACCGACAGTCTTTACTTCCCGATGATCTGGTGTTAATCGATCTGATGTTCATCATATGAACTATTTATAAAATTTTGAATAGAACTCAATATTACATAAATTATTATAACATACTTTGGAGCTACTTTTCAGTTTTAGAGTGTTCATATGAATTATTTTCAGATAAACTGGCATATAAAAAAGCAAGTTAATAGTTCTTTATTTTTCATATTATAACTCAACATTTAGAATAATACAAAATAAACTTGCATGAAAAAATACGATTAAAAGATTTTAAGTGGAGTTGGTAGGGCATGCATCAATAATGCTAAAACTGACCTTTTTCGATGTACTTTTTCTAAGAAACTACTCCTGATATCGCTTTGAAATTTTTTGGAGATATTTGAGATTATATCAGTTGCATGCTGCGTTAATGTTTTAGTGTTAACAGGAAGACTTGAGTCCTAAAAGATATTTGCTCAAAAGTGATGAAACTTTTTAAACAACTAACTCAGTTCAAAATTTTTTAAAAACATTTCTGGTAAACTTTCCCTATATCAAACTTTATAGGTATAATATTAGAGAAAGAAATGAAATGAGCGTCTCTATATTATGTATCTTTTTAATCCTCATCAAAAATAAAGCAAAAAAACAATGACCAGTATGTGTAGCGAATTACTGTTAAAGGAAGAAAAAAAAAAGCTTTTTAAATTAATCTTTATTGAGGTTTTGATTTAAATCACCGAAACTTTGCTTTAAGATTTTAAAATTTTAAATAATTGCATTAAACATTTTGAAATCTTGAAACTACATACTATAAGATTAATGAGCATAACTTTTTGTGTTCCAAAATTACTGATTTAAGTTTAAGGAGTTTTGCAAAATTAAGAAAAATATGTATGCTACTTTTTGCAATTTTCTGATGGTCTTTCTTGGAAACTTTTTTCTAAATTCCTGTTGACAGCATAATTAGTTAAATGCATTCGCTTTTCATTCTGTAAACAAAGTAGAATAAATTAACATGTTTAATATTTTAGTGTATCGCTTTTTGCATTTTAAAAATCTTTAAATTGGAAAATGAACACTCAATCTGCATGCGACAAATATTTAAATCGTTTTTAATCACCGTTCATATAGTCTATCTTCTTTAGTAAGTTTTTCATAATCAAAATATGAGAAAAAAAGAAAAGCATAATCGCAAAATCTTGCGTATATGTGATTTAACCAATCACTGCAAATCTGAAGATTCTGTTATATAGTATTAACTTAAATTATGAATGAGAAACAATATGAGACACTTAAACTTATGGCATCAACCTTTCCCCCATAGAGTAAAAAAAATAACAGTTGGGATTTTAACCAACACTTAATCATTAATTACTCAGAAAAAAATAAGTAATTTTTTTCACAATTCATACATTTAGAATACAAACTCAGTTCTTTTCTATAAATTAAAATTTTTGGAAAATTTGGCTTAATTTGTTCCTACTCGTTGGCAACAGCAATGGCACATTTTCATTAAAAAGCGAAAATTTGGATCACTCAAAAATAAAAGCACTATGTTATTCCGCAATAACCACCCGATGAATGAAGATCAAAGATTAAGTCACGGGGTGAATTAATAATTTAGTGCTCAGCACTTTTCGACAATGTTTGAATAATTTTTTTAAAAATTTAAATGGATTGTAACCTTTTTTCCTTTTATTCAAACTGCAACTTGAAATATATATAATTGAAAATTATGGAATAATATAGACGGGTCATATTTCTAATAATGTTCATTATTTAGCTTAAAACTTATATTTTAAATATTTTAAATTAAAAAATAAAAGAAGAGACAAAAATTTTTTTGTAACCATACTAGTTTAAAATGTGAAAATATTTGCATATTCAACACGTAAAATTTACGAAAAAAAAGGGCGTGGGCACAAGTGCTAATCATTAGTATCAAGCTGATATTTAGTATAGATTTATTGACAAAATCCATTTATTTTACTCTGTATCCTGAATTTTAATTTCTGACACTTTCCATGCGTCAGTTCAAATCGAAAATTTCTTTTGTTCTAAATTCGTTTTTTAAACGAACAAATAAGATAGATAGCGTTTTTTTGTTATTTAAATTGAAAGTATCCTTATTTATTTTAACAATGTTTTTTACTGATATTCATTTTGACTATTTTGTGTATTACTGTTTAACCAAAGACGTTTGAGCTTGCCTTCCAAGACCTGTCTAAATGCTGGGCAATTTTGGTCTACGTATGAGCTTATACAAGAATGCTAAACTTTTAATGATAGGCAGAAGAACGAAGCAAGAACGGATCTCAATAGCGAGGTGATCCTATAGGAACAGCGAAAACTATTCCAGGGATTGACGAGTGAGAGCGAGCAGACTGCGTCAAACCCCTAGTAAATTCGAACACTTCTAATTCTAGTTTAAATAAACAACCTGTTTCCAAACTTCACATTCTTTGAAATTTGTACATACTAAGTATTTAATAATGCTGATTTTCCCCCCAACCAGAACAGATTTTATTTTAAGTATATACAATAGTAGGGTCCCGATTATCCGAGTTAATGTGAACCACGATTAACTCGAATAACTGAAAAACTCGGTTAAAGCGAAGAGTTTAAAAAAGGAAAGAAAAAGAGTAGGTATAAATGCCTTATATTTAACAAAAAAATTTATACGAGTACACCACATATAATTCATATTATAATTAAAAAACTTATTCGAAAACACTCAAAGAGCATACTTTACAAGAACGAAGGAGTTTTTACTTAAAAGTTTTTACTTTATTCGTTTTTTTTTTTCTTTCCTTTTTTTACATTACTTTGGCGCTTTCTTGCGGCAATGTTTTACCATTATTTTAGGGATAACAGGAAGCCTGGTGTCGCCTCTTTTTGTTGTTCTATATCAGGGGTGGCGAACCTTTATTCACCAACGTGCCATTCTCTCTAAAAAATTGCTTAATGAAGTCATAGACGTGCCGTCAAATTATTTTGACTTCGTGATTATTGGGAAAATAATAATACTAAATACTATCAACTCAAAACTCTTTATTTACANTTGTCTCAATGAAAATGTGGTCACTTTAGTATATGCCCAATCACTGCAAATCTGAAGACTCTGTTATATAGTAATTAAAATTATGAATGAGAATAACAATAAGAGACACTTAGAGTTATGGCATCAACCTTGCCCCCATTGAGTAAAAAAAATAACAGTTGGGATTTTAACTAACACTTAATCATTAATTACTCAGAAAAAAATGAGAAATTTTTTTTCACAATTCATACTTTTAGAATACAAACTCAATTCTTTTCTATAAATTAAAATTTTTGGAAAATCTCGTTTGATCTCGTTTCTGAATGACTGTGTATAAATGTCAAGTGTAACCCCAGTAAAAGGGCTTAATTTGTTCCTTTTCGTTGGCAACAGCAATGGCACCTTTTCTTTAATGAACGAAAATTTGGATCACTCAAAAATAAAAGCACTATGCAATAATCATTCCATGAATAAAGATCAAAGATTAAATCACGGGATGAAAGAATAATTTAGTGCTCAGCACTTTTCGACAATATTTGAATAATTTTTTTAAAAATTTAAATGGATTGTAATATTTTTACCTTTTATTCAAACAGCAACCAAGGAAATTACAGGCAATTGAAATATATATAGTTGAAATATATATAATCGAAATATATATGTAATTATCGAGTAGTATAGACGGGTCATATTTCTTATAACATTCAATATTTAGTTTAAAACTTATATTTTAAATTAAAAAGTAAAAAAAGAAGCATATTTTTTTTATTCGGAACTTTACCAGTTTAAAATGTGAAAATATTTGCATACTCAACAAGTAATATTTACGAAAAAAAAAAAGCTTGGGAATAAACGGCAAGTGCAAATCATTAGTATCAAGCTGATATTTAGTATAGATTTATTGACAAAATCCATTCATTTTGCCCTGTGTCCTGAATTTTAATTTCTGACATTTTACATGTGTCAGTTGAAATAGCAAAATATCAGCCTAATATTGTTTGTAATCTCGAAAATTTCTTTTGTTCTAAATTCATTTTTTAAACGAACGAATAAGATAGATAGCGTTTTTTTGTTATTTAAATTGCAAGTATCTTTATTTATTTTAACAATACTTTTTATTGATATTCATTTTGACTATTTAGTGTATTACTACTTAACTAAAGACGTTTGAGCTTCCTTTCCAAAGTATATACAGTAGGGCTCCGATTATCTTAGTTAATGTGGACCACGATTAACTCGAATAACTGAAAAACTCGGTTGAAGCGAAGAGTTTTAGAAAGGAAAGAAAAAGAGTAGGTATAAATGCATTATACTTAACAAATGTACAAAATTTCTACGAGTACACCACATATAATTCATATTATAATTAAAAAACTTACTCGAAAACACTCGAAGAGCATACTTTACGAGAACGAAAGAGTTTTTACTTAAAAGTTTTTACTTTCATCGTTTTTTTTATTTTACATTACTTTGGCGCTTTTTTGCGGCAATATTTTGCCATTATTTTAGGGATAACAGGAAGGCTGGTGTCGCCTCTTTTTGTTGTTCTATATAATCAAAAGCACTTTCGATAGCTTTTAGTTCATTTGTATGCGAGATTTTTACATGTTGATTTTCATCGTCACTGTCTTCATCATCTTCGTTAGATTTATTTTTATTATTGACGATATTAACGATCATTTCATCGGGTCAAGTTGTTTGATTTCGTTTTCCTGAGTGTTTGGAAGATGAAATTCAGAATTTTTTTTCAGCGGTAGTTTTAAAATTAAAAAATAAATTAGAACAAAAAAAATCCTTGAAATATTTGATAGCTCGGTTAAAGCGGAAACTCGGATAATCGGAACTGTATTTTGTCTCAGAAATGGTACTTCAAATTTCTACATAAATATTGCTAATAGGATATTGCTACGTTTCGTTTCATGCAGAATAGGTTATTCAATAATCAATTCTGTTTCATGCACTAAACAGTTAATCTTTGCACATATTATGTAATAAATAATGTAAGCATTTACTTCCAGGATAAATTCCTAAAAGTGCAACTTAAAAACTTATGAAAAGGTTAAAACAAATAAATTTTCTACTTACTAAATTGGTAAAACTAGGTTTCTTATACAATATAGTCGCCAACCGAATCAATCCTTCTTTATATAAGTATATTCGCAATGGTGTGACAGATGTAATTAGCACATACAAACGAAGATCCATTTTGAAACCATCTATTAAAAATGGCTGTTAAAAAAATCGAACATGTAAACACTTTCTTCGATTTACGTTTAAAATCGTTACGTAAACTTCATACATTATTAATAAACTCGATGATTCTCAAATCAGTAAAACTTTTTAAAAAAATTAACAATTTGCATTATAATTGCCTTAAATCGAATTTTTTTGGGTGTCAGTATATATTTTTTTTAATAAAACCACAGCAAAAATATTTTATTATAAAAATAAGAACTTTATAAACCAAAAGACTTGCTAATACACTGAGAAAAAAATATGGTCAAAACTATCAGACTATGGTAAAATGTACGGTGTTTCTGGCTTTATGCGAACACAAAAAAGCTCGGTAGTTTTTACCGAAACGCTTTGGCAATGATTTTGATAAAATTAACAAGAAGATTTTAAAATACATGATAAAATTTTGCTAAATGTGGTAGCGTTGGTAATTTTATCATGATACCTTAGAAAATGGCATTAAAAGCATTTATTCGGTTAAATTTACTCTTCAGTTCTGTACTTTTTTTTACTTAATAAGTGGTAAAAAGAGCTATAATTTCGAAAATCAGGATTTCCGATAGACCGTTGCCATATGAAAAAATTACCAAATGAAACATGCCATATATTTCGGTTTTAGTAACCAGAATTATGTATAAGATGTGTAAATGTATATGTTAAAATCAGAAATGTCAATACCATATACTGCGATAATTTTCCAATATTTTATTTCTCCGTGTACGTTGTGGCAAATAAAATTATAAAGAAACATAAAAAGTAACCGAGTCGCAGGAATCATTTAGATTTTTTTCAGAAAGGGTTTCATGTTCATGTTTTTTTTTCAGGAATATTTTTCGTTTAAAAAAAAAAAAGAAATTTTTGATGGAAAAAAAATTTTTTTAAGTAAAATTTAGGAAATATACAAAAAAAATCCGCTAATTAAATCAATTGTAATTGGATATCCCTTTAAAACTGTTTTGCAAACTGTGTTTTTTCAAATTCAAAATGCTACAAGCGCATCAAGTTTTTTTAGTCATGGTATTGTTTATCATCCATTTTATTAAAATATGTATTTATGGGTTAATATTGGTCAATTAAAACTATTTATTAATTTATTCGTTTTTTGCAAATATGTCTTTTACAGATATGGCTTTTATATGGCAGAAATGTTTTATGAAGACTCTAAAACTTATCTGATCGACTTCAAGTTTCAAAATATATATAAAATTATATTTGCTTAATAATTCAAAATTACTACTATTACTTTTAACGATAAGCTTAACTTTTTGTGTACTTAGATCTATATTTATTGGTATAAATAACATGGCTGGCGTCGATGAGTCAACAGTTATTTGTTTAATGGACATGAGTAAAAACCGCTTTTGAAATATTTTAAATTTTTTTTGAAGTATTTACAATAGTTTCTATATGTTCTTTAAAATGTTTCCTGATGTTCTTAAAAAATATTAACATTTTTCAAATTTTAAATGTGTTTTCCTCGAAATTTTGGTTCAAAATTACTCTGAAGTCGATAAATGGATAACGTATGTATAAAAGTTCAAGTTTGAAAGTGAGATAAAGTACTGGAGAGAGAAATAAAATTACGTATTAACTGAAATAACTTGCAATTATGCATAGCATTATGTAGACATAACAGAAATTTCCAACTTACCTTACGCACATACTTTTGGCAAATAACATTCCGATACTTCTTAAAGTTTTTTACATCTTTAATCACTTCTATTCCAACGCCTTGGCTGTTGGCGTCTGGCTTTATAATGAAGACATCTTGATACTTTCTGCGTTCACAATAGTCAGTTAAATTCCTCAATCTAAACCGTTAATTGGAAACATCATTGTAAAAATTGTAAACGTATTTCAACAATTTTAAATTTATTTCTTACCATATTGTTTTCAAAATTATTACAAAAATGCCATATTTTTAAAATTAAAAATTTAGGATTTAGCAAACATAACATTATGAGAGTTTTTATTCTTATCTAAACATTATCAGCAGTAAATTTTTAAAACATTTTAAAATGAAGATTTCCAACAGTCATTTTATTGAAATGGGAATGAATTTACACATAATACTGTGTAAAAACGTGTCATTTTATAATTAATCTATTCTTTTTTAGAATTATTATTGATACAATTTAAAGCGTTTTGATAAATTTAAAAATGTGAAGTCACCCAGAAGGGGAGCAAATAACAATGAAAAAATTATTAAATTAATGTTACAGTATCTGCAATAATGTTAATGTATAATGTACTGTATAATGTTACAGTTTTTTTATGCATGACGGAAGAGTGTTAAATTATATGGATTTATTGATTATTTACCACTATTTTTATTCCGTACGAAAACTTCATTTTTCAGCTAATTAAAATAGTTTACTCACGCGGGTGTGAAATCCTTCCAACGTAATGCAAGAAAACCATCGAATTTTACTAAAATATCATGCTCATTTCATTAGTGACCTTTGGTTTGACAGATAGTTAAAACAAAATTTTAAATTAAAAATAAATTTTAAAAAAATGGATTCAAAAATTAAAAATAAAATTTAAAATTAAAGTAAATTTTTAAATTAAAAATAGAATTTAAAATTAAAATTTGATATTAAAATTCTAATTACGTCTATTAAATTTTATCTGTTTCTTCCTCTATCTATTTATAATTTTTTTAAATATTACTGGTGAATTATTTTAGAAGCTAACTATGTTTTTCCTTCTATTAAAATATATATATATATATACATACTCTTCTGGAAGACAAAATGTCAGTGGAAAGAAATTGTAATCTCGGGGAAGATTCCGCTTCATTAACTTCAAGTGACGTGACAACAAATCTTTCTGACAGATCATACTCATACCAGGAAAATGATTTATTTTCTACAAAATAATAATAATGTGTTAGTATAATATAACGCTTATATGCAGCGAATTTAATATTCGAAATTCTATTCACTCCTTTTCCTTTTATTATTGTTAAAGTTTAATTTAGTTTTAAATGCAAATATATAGATACAACCATTATGAATAATCGTGGTGTAAATATTTACGATATTAAGTATAAATTTTCAAGATATTAAGTATTTATATTTAAGATGTTAAGTATGTATAAATATTTAAGATATTAAATATGAAAATTTAAGATAATAAGTATAAATATTTAAGATATAAAGTATAAATATTCAAGATATTAAGTATAAATATTTAAGATATTAAGTATAAATATTTAAGATATTAAGTATAAATATGTAAAATATTAAGTATAAATATTTAAGTAAATTTAAGATGCAACATTAGGAGACAAAATAATACTCATTAAAAAGAAGAACATGCTTAATTTGAGTCAATATTTTACATATTAATATAGATGCTTACATTTTTCATGCCCAATAAGTTTGATAATGTGACAAAAATTAAATAAAACATGTTAAAAATCTTAAAAAATTAAAAAGAAAAATATTTAATTTATTTTTCATCATAATAGGGAAAATCACTTTAACATTTTATAACATTTTGTGCTCCAGTGTTATAGAATAATTTGTAAATTAACGAATGTTTTAACATATTTTATATTATTTAACTAAAAAATTTTTAAACTTGATAAAGTAAGAAGGACCCATTATTTATTTGCTTTCAAATATATTTATATATATATACATATAGTTAGTAAATAAAATGTCTCAAAATGGTGCATAGTTGAAATTATTTGCAATTGTTTCAAAAATCATACCTTAAATTCCTTAACTATCTATTATATACTAGTTCTGCATTTTAATACATTTATTAATGAGAGAGTTTTACTTTTAAGTTTCAGTATAAACAAACTTCAAGTTCACATTTTTGTACGTTAAAATAGACTTTTGATGTTGCGTAATTTAGAATCAGTGTGTAAGATATTTTATAGCTTCCCAAATAATTTAATTCAAAAACAAAAATATAGTATTATAAATTAGGAAAAGATTTCAAAAATACTCCATATATGTTATGATTTGTTAAAAAAATGTGCCTTACTTTTCTCATTTTAAATTAATATATTTAATAATAAAAGAAGGACGTGGAAAGTACTTTTTAGGCATATAAACTTCATTTTAATTGCTTATATTTTTCTCACTTTCATTCGACATTTAAAAAATATCTCAACATTTTTATGCTTTATGAGCAAAGAAAGGGTATAGGTTGCAACTCATGAAAAAAAGCACAAATTGTCTTACATTTTCATGCAAAACCGTGGAAAAGTTATTATTATTATTTTTTAATTTTTTAAAACTATTACTTTTGTTTTACTCGTATTGGTTAACTTTATTCAGCTATGTAACTATTGTGAAGAATTGCTATAATATTTACGATACTTACATTAAATACCACCTTTTTTGAGCGAATCTTTTATGAATAATTAAAAATGTTAATAAATTTAAAATCTTGGATTCATTTTAATTTTACAAACCTGATACGATTTGAGTGCTGAATAATCTTTTAAAGATAAAGTTCCATCGGTCCATGATAAAATCCAGTCGTCTGTAATATTCACATCTTTTGCACCATACTCGAGAAAAATGTCTTTTACTATAAATTATGGATGGGTGTTAGTGTAACAATCTTTAAAAATAGCTTGTAATTCAAATTTAAAAAATAAAATAACTGTAATACCTAAAATAATTTTTTTTATAATTATAGAAATGAATGCCCGATTGGATGATGTAAAACTTTAACTAAATGAATTTAATTAAGCAGACACAACTACGTGATTTAACAATGTTTTTCCACCTCACATTTCTTAAATATGTTCTTTAATTTTAAACGAATTCTCGCTAGTCCTCTATTTTAGCAAATAAATTGCTATAAAAATATCCATGAAACTCCAAATTATGCAGGGTTTTCTTTAAAAAAAATTTACTGTTAAATTTTACCGTTTAGTTTCAGCCTTGTGACACCCGGTGACAGAGTGGTAGCCCTTCGTGCTCCCGTGCCACAGGTCCTGGGTTTGAACCTCGGTCCGGGCAAGGTTGACTCAGCCTTTCATCCCTTCAGTGGGTTGGTAAATGAGTACCAAGCATGTTTAGGATCTAAGCACTGGGGGTTTCTTGTTCGATTGACCACCTAACCGGGGCATCTGCTCCTGCACCCCAAAGCCCAAGGTCAAGAAAACTGAGATGGGCACAGTAGGCCTTGGCCCTCCTGCTAATGTGCTGTCGCACCACTGAGTTTAGTTTAGATTACCAGTTGGTAGAAAATAGAAAAGTAAATAATCAATAAATCGATTTTAAACAGCATCATGATATCAACAAAAGAGTTTTAAATTAAAATAAATAGCATGTAATAAACAAAAACTTGCTGAAACAAAACAATAAGTATGCTTTTATAAAAACAACGTGTATGACTGCAAGTCTCCTACGAATTCTTTCAAAGTTACATAATTCTGTAATAGAGAATAAGTAAAATTTAAAAAAAAGTTTTTTTTTTTTAAATAAAACTGAGTTTTTGTACAGTATTACAGTTACACTTTTGAGAGCTTGAAAGTATACTTAAACGGGAAAAAAAGGGTTTCTAGAACTTGAAATGAAATATGCTCACCTAGATCAAATCGACATTCTTTTAGAAAAGCCTTAAATCTTCTATAAAAAAATATATTACATAAGTTCAAACACGCAAAAAATTAGAATATCAATCTTTATGAATCCCTAAATCTACGCTACAAAACAAAGAATAAGTTACAGCATTTAACGAAGAGAAAATATAAACAGTATTTAAATTAATCATTTAAATTATAATAATTACAGTATTTAAACAGTATAAAATATAAACAGTATTTAAATTAAAGTAAACTTATTTAAACATCTGGTAGTAATATTTATGTGTCCACTGATGAATAAAAAAAGTGATCTTTAACTAAATTTTTTAATTCCCTTGCACAACATATGACGCTAGCTTTAAGTAAAATAAAGTTTTATTGAAGTATAAAAGTATAATGCATAAAAGTATGAAAGTGTTAAGCATAACAGTTTTTTTCCCATTGTCTCCACATCTTGCTAGTATTTACCGTTTATGTGGAATGAAATCCAAGTATAAATCATTGACAAACTATGGATTCGAAGTTAATATGAGACTCTTTTTTTGTTATTTTTACAATTCCCTCTGAATTTTCCTTTGGCACCTTTCAAGTCGATAGGATTTGCACACAGACTAAATTGGATTGATAAGTTTAGAGATTCCGGAAACTGTGTATTATACATTAAAAGTGGTCTCCTGAATATGTTTCAAATATCACCTCTTTCGAAAACCTTCTCAACAGATTTAACTCATCATAGATTTTAATGATAGATCATAGTAATAGGGAGATCATAGATTTTAATGGCATAGTATGTAATGCACTGCCAGTGTGATAGTGATAGATCACTATGCATTTCAGTAATTTCTAGATCAATCGATCCGGCAGTTTGTACTGAATTTCAGCTGAATAAAATAACATTTTATCATATTACACTTTCAATGCTTCTTACATTGTTGTATGCCAATTTGAGCGATATTTTAAGCATTAGCTCATTAAGTTAGATTTAAAATTATTTTGAAAATATTTTTAGTACTTACATAGTTAATAATATAACTCATCCATTGCTGATACTAAACTAACTAACAAACACAATTACCTGATTAAAAACTTCTAATTTATATAAATAGGAAATAAAAATCATCTTGTTTCAAGCTCTCACAAACAGGAGCCCATTTTCAAGACTTGCCAAACGTGAATGCGAAAAAATGTGATTTGAAATGCAAAACGAAAAGTTGTCAACAAAAAATTGGAAAAATGAAGGTGAGAAATAAAACTTAAAAACGACAGTAGCCGAGAGAGGAAAAAAAGTTTAAGAACAGAGTAAGAAAAAATTACAGTGGCCGAGAGAGGCAAATCGGGGTAAAATGCATTTCTACGTGCTCTGGAAATGCATTTTCAGTTCCTTGGGGTATTTATTTAACAAACACAATGCTTTATTTTTTTTTTACGATTTAAAATAAAAAAAAATTTTGTAAAGAATATACGCAAACTGTGTTGCTAGAATTATATATTGTTTCAATTATAATATATTTAGAACGTCTAGTGCATTACCTTAGGCCAGCAATTCCTAAATAGTATTCCATGGAATCCTAAAATCCCATGGAATTATCACAGGTGTTCCGAGAGCTAGAACTTTTTTTAATCATGAATTTTGAAGCTTATAACTAAATTTATATCTAATTAATTATTCATTATTTCGAGATTATTTCCATTTTTTAAGGAAATTATTTGACTGAAATGTTTGCGAAAAAAGAAATGCCAAATTTAAAAAAAATCATTTCTTGTAACGATTATTGAAGTATTATGAAAATGATATGAATTTACAAATAATTGCATTATTATTCGCATCAAATAAAAATAACTAATTTCTACTATGTTTCTCTGATAACCATTCTCAATAATTATTTTCGTCATTTTTCGTTTTAATTTCAATTGACACCATATTTCAGTTTTCATCAAACTAAGATCTAAACAAGAAAATCGAACTAAGAACTAGACCAGATGACTCTCAAGATCTGTGAATTCCACAGTTTGACATAAAATCCAATTTTAAGACTATTGATTAAACGATATTTTATTCTTCAAGAAAAAAATTTATTCTTCATTCCTTCACTAAATGTTTTCAAAATAATTCATAAAATTTCTATCTTTTTTCCTGTCAATTCTTTTCAAAATGATTAATTGATTTCTTCTCGAATGATTAATAGTTTTAAATGATTAATATATTTACGAGTCTATGTTCACAATTGCTAATGAAATTTAATTATTAAATCTCGGAGGTTCCGCTAAAATAAGGTTGATCATTTAGGGTTCCACACCTGAAAAAAAAAATTGGGAACTACTGCTTTAGATATAGTTAAATGTGTAGAAACAAATTCGACCGTTTAATTTGCTCTACTTCCTATATCGTGTACAATTTATTAACATATGTAGAGATTCCCGTCATAAAATTTTCAGTCACTTTAAAAAAAAGGCTACCTTATTATTCGATAGCAAGTTTTATCTTCTTTAATCAGCAAATATTTTAATATGGTTAATGTGAAAAAGCAATAATATTTTATATTTTTTTTAAGATAACTATTCGTTAAAAACAATAAATAAAATATTATAAATTCAATGAACTTAAAAATTAACTTTAAAAGACAAGTATATTTTTTGAAATTCTATCCATGTAAGCAATTCGTTTAAAACTCTTTTTAGTAGAATTAGAAGTTTTTAGATGACAGATTTTTCCATTCCTCGAAATAAGAGCACAATTTCAATTTTTCATTTCTCTGAAAAACTCAGATCCAGATTCATGAAAAAGTTTAAAAAAATCAATTCTGTTTAAACTAATCCCTTATTTAAATGGCGCGCGTAATTGGCATGTAAGTGATAAATGAACATAAATATTTGAACGTTGTTATAGATTAATGCGTTGAAATCATAGAGTTTAAATAATTAGAGCTCGCAAAATGATAATTTTTGCCCTCATAATGATAACGTTACTGTTGAGTGAATCGAGAGAGAGTATTTGTAATCTTTGTTTCTCCCGTATTATTTCGTGGAAAAAATTCCATGCTGAAATTATAAAGCCAAAAATTTTAAAATATGTTGATTTATTATGCCGCATTTATTGGCACAAAAAATTTGTGAAAAGAGGATCTTATACATTTAGCAGGTAAGTTAATTTATCACTATTTAGAATTACAATTGTTTTATTCATTATATAAATAAACTTTTGGAAAGTTCTCTGGAGCTCCTTGAACTTATATGTTTAGGAGGGGCGAAATTTCCCCTTTGCCGAATGAAATCTCGAATTTGATCATTAATAAGTATTAAATTCATGATTGAATAATTAATAAGTATTAAATTCATGATTGAATAATTAATAAGTATTAAATTCATTAGCTTCAATAAAAAAAAATTTTTTTTGGTGCCAATACTTTCACAATATGTTAATTTTTTCCACCAATATATTGCTGATTAAACGCTATTATATAAATAAACTTTTATATGAATAAATTCCTTATATAAATAAACTTTTAGAAGGTTTTCAGGAGCTCCTTGAACTTATATATTTAGGAGGGGCGAAATTTTCACTTTGCCGAATGAAATCTCGAATTTGATCGTTAATAAGTACTAAATTCATGATTGAATCGTTAATGAGTATTAAATTCATTAGCTTCAATAAAAAAAAAATTATTTTGTTACTAATACTTTCACAATATGTTAATTTTTTCCACCAATATATTGCTGATTAAATAACTTCATATTTAATTAATCTATTCAATTAACTGCGATGGGTTAATTAGTGAACTGTTGTGAAGAACCGGGGTTTGATCCCCAGTAGGGGCTTGAAGTCCTCCCAGTTTTAGATCGATGGGTATCACTTTGTCTGGAAAGTAAAGGCTGCCTGTGCGCAATGCTGACAACATTGCCATAATCAATGATTACCACATTGTGGATCCTTAACCATCATGAACCCCCAGTCACGTAAAGGGCTGTTGTGGGAATGTTTTATTTTTATTCTAGTCAATAAGTAATGAATAATGAACCTTTTGATAAATAAATATAAAAAAAGAAGAAAATTAATTCGCAGTTAAGATGAAGTCACAACTTTTCTATATTCCGTGAATCAAATTGAGTAATCGGCAAATCACGTCGAATGACAGATATAAATAAGATAGCTATTCTGAGAATCGTGCTTTAAAATGAAAGTATAATTTTAGTAGTTAAAAATTTAAAGGAAAAAAAACGAATAACTAATTACTTGTAAATAAAAAGTTTGCTGAACTTATTAAAAATTTATTTGTTGAAATAAATTTTCGAAAATATGCCGGCGAAGTTTAGTAGTTTGTAGTAGGCAAAGTTTTGGAGGCATTATTGTTTCTTTCCTTCTTTCTTTATTATATTTTAAATCTCGCTACTGTATTCAAAATTTAAAAAAAAATTCTTCTGTGTAGGGTTTCATTTTCTTCTTATATTCTAATTATTAATGTGATGCAGCATTTTCCCCTCAATTTTAATCCTAATTTTTTACTTCATGGCACATTTTAAATCTTTACTAGCAATGCTTTGAAAAATTCACCATACCTGGAAAAACATTCATGATTTTTTAAGTTCTTATAATATTGTTTGCTATGGATTAAATTTTACACGTGATTTTTTTTTAACTGAAAAACTCCTTAATATAAATTCTGAAAGGTGATACATACTTTATAATTATGTACTCCAAGGATAATTAACAAGTATGAAATAACTTTAAAAATATTTTAAAATTTGAATCATTCTGAAAACCAAAAACTTTCGCAAGATACGTTTTTAAAACTATTCAAAAATTAAAATTTTCTTATTTTTGTCAAAATGTAAGCAATTTTCTACAATTTGCACACATTAAAACATTGAAATTCTAAAATGATTTTATCATGTCGTTTTTAAAGTCATGTCAAAAAATGATCAACTATTTTACTGTTTATGCTTGTCTATTTTACTGTACCAGTTTATGCCATTTGCACTATTTGAATCATTACGATTGGACATTTAAGAAAGCAAAAAATAAATAAATGAATAAATAAAATATTAATAATAATTATTTTTCTCTCTAATTTTATTTTATAGCATTCTTTTCTCTTACTAATTGTGTATACATATTTTTTTAGTCAATTCTTTTGTTATTCTCTAAATTATAAGTAAGAATTTTATGACTAACCTTTTCTTCCTCTTCAATTCAGATGATTGAAGTTGAATTAATAAGAGGTCTTTGTCGGTTGAGTGACTTTCAATAGATTCTAAAATAATTATCATAATATAATTTCTATACAAGCTGGTCAAATAAATTAAGTGAATTTAAACTTTTTATCGAATTTCATGAAAACTGTACTGAATGTAAAACCACCTGCTTCTAGACAAAAATACAAATCTTGTACATCAAATACGTGAGCGTACACGTGTGTGCAGGGAGATTTGAATGCGGCCACTTCTATTTCATTGCACTGACTATAATCGTGCTATTTATTAAGAAAAGAAAATATAGTTCTCCCATTTATTAATTTCCTTAATATGTTTTAACAAGCATGCAGTGTAGAAGATAGTCGAGACATCACACTTTATTTATCATTTCATGAGGTGCATTAAAAGGAAGCTACTTTCCATTTTGTTTCACGCGACTAATGTTAATTTCATAAATGAAGTCCTGGCACAAATTACTCAGATAATTGTGAATCGATATGAATGCGACCACTTTTATTTCATTGAACTTACTATAATAGTGCTAATTAAGAAAAGAAATTATAGTTCCTTCACTTATTAAATTTTTAATTAGTATATTTTAACAAGCATGCAGTGTAGAAGATAGTCGCTTACCTGAATTCGTATTTCCAATTTCTTGAAATTCGTAACTCGCCATCAATAAATAATTAATCCTAGGAATACACTTAATTTAGCATTTACCGATTCATAAAAATTCACACTTAAATCTAAAGTAACAATTTAAATTTCAGAACATAATTCAAAACTTAATGATTTTCTTGAAATATATATTGTAACCTCTTATTTATGCTTTTAAATTTATTTAGTAATTCTTTATGTATATAGAGGACTTATATTTATTTGCTTATGATAACCAGTTTTAACGAGCTCTTTAGTGAATTAAATAATCTCTTTTTTGTACAAATCACAAGAAGAAAAAAAATTAAAACTTTGAGTTTCAAAAATATGAAAAAATGAAAAAGTTTTTAGCTACTTATAACTCTCATACCATACTGGAAAGTACAGAGGTTGGACAAAAGATTGGAAACACTTCTATACTAACACATTTTTTTTATTTTTTTTTTCTCCAAAAAATACGTAGAAAATCGTTTTATAAATTTGGAAGTGTTTAGGTTATGCGATTTATCATACACAACAATGAAATTTAAAGATTTTAGAGGTTCGAAGGACCGAAAATAAATTACAAAAGAAAAATAGTGCTTTTGAACATTCAATGCCAAAAAAATGTAACAATAGATTTGTAACTTGGGACAGTTATTTTAGTTATTTTGAGCAGTTACTGCACAAAATTTCGTAAACCTAGCTTTAATATTTATGGAGATATGGACTGTTTTATTTTAAAAATAATAATAATCTTGTCTTGTTTCTTTTTTTTTTCTTTTTTTTGCAATATCTTTAAAAACTTTAAGTTAAAATAAACAAAGTTTTTTTCTAACAATTTAAAATTATTTAAAAAATTACTGCTTTAAAATCCGAAAAAAATTCGTTTATTGTTGTTGTTTCTAACGCAAGTGACCAATATCAGCAAGCCTGCTTAGTGAAGCCAAGCGAATTTAAGGCAGAGGGTGCATTCCTTGTTTTTCAGTGGCGTCATCTATGGCCAAGAATATGACTTCCGCCACACCTCGTCACAGCCCGCTTATAGGTCGGATCCATTCATTCACAAATCGTAATTTTGATCTGAACCAGAGAACGATAAATCTCTAATTCAGTACCTCCAGAGTTGTAATTTATTATGGGAACATGGAGCGCTTTGTGACCCAACAAATTTAACTTGCGCCAGTCATCATTTACTCGAGGGGGGTCTTCGGCCGGCGGAGATCGAACTCATGACCTCTAGGACATGGGCCCAACGCCCTACCAATCTAGTTATCCCGGACTAAAATTCGTTTAAAACTGTGCAAGATATGAGTAATTAAAGTAGTTCTTTTATACTGTTCATGCGTGGGAAAAAAATTAAATTTTTTTTCCTTAATTTTGAAGTGAATCGTATTTGGCAACTAATAAAAAAGTCAAATTTCAGTATCTTATAAATTTAAAAAGTTTTAAGCAAATTACTAAGTAGTTTTCGTACTTTTAAAAGGAAAGCTCAAAATGATAAGGGTTTTTCCTCAAGTTTTATTTTCTACTATTAAGCAAGATTTATTAAAAATGGTACCGGCATTGTTGGGGATCCTCCCTCCATAAAAAGTATTTATTCTTTTAAGTATTTTCCTTCCTTATTCAATCACATTTTAGTGTACGAACGTTATTATAAGGTATATTCATTTGTTATTAAATTTTGTCTTATATTGCAAAATAATATTTGTTGAAAACCCCTTATTATTTCTAGTTTTCTTTTAATAAACACAAAAACTACTTAGAAAATTTCTTAAAACTTTTTGAATGTTTAAGATATCGGATAAATCGGATTTTTTTATTAGTTGTCAAATACGATTTACTACAAAATTATAAAAAAAAAAACTTTTTTTAATTTTTCCGCTCATGTGCAGCATGTAAGAACTACTTTAATTACTTATATATTGCACAGTTTTCATCGATTTTTTTTCAAATTTTAGAGCAAAAATTTTATAATTAAGTTTAAATTGCTCTAGAAAATATGTTTCGTTTCATTGAAAATTTTTATATTTATAGCAAAAAATCGTAAGACAAAAAAATTAGATTTTTTTTTATACAAATGTACTTATTTTCATAAATATTTAAGCTAGGCTTACAAAGAAGCTTTGTGCAATTATTGTATATAATAACCAAAAAAACTTAACAGGTTACAAACCTATTGTTATATTTTTCAGCATTGGTTATACAAAAACACTATTTCCCGTTTGTAATTTATTGTCAGTCCCTCAAATTCATTGATAATATGTCGTATTCTTGTCCATACTTTGAACTTCATTATTAGTATGAGAAATCGCATGATCTAAACACTTCTGAAGTTATAAAATGATTCTTTAAGCATTTCTTGAGAAATATGAAAAAAATTAGTATAGAATTTATTAGTATAGAAGTGTTTCCATTATTTTGTCCACCTACTGTATCAGTGCCGTAACTTCACCCTTCGGGGCCCTGGGGCTCAAATTTTTGCCGGGGCCCTTTGTAAAACTTTGTGTACTCCATCTCTAAACGTCATTTTAGCTACTTATGTATTATGTTGATTAATATATTCATGAAAATAAGTCACTTGTTCACATAGAAATGGGATTACAAAATATTGCAAGTTGTAAATTTAACACTAGAGTGTAAAATGTTGTATTTAAAAAAATTAATTTTTAATTACAAAACACAAATAAGACATCTAAAAATAATTACAAAACACATACTAAATACAGATTTTAAATGTATTTAATGGTTCTAGGTAGATAGATTTATACACTTAAGTTTGTTGATTATACATCAGTTTGCATTAAAATAAATGTCTAGAATAAAGATTTCATATTTAAAATTTTAGATTAGTTTCAGTTTTTGAAAAATATTTAAAGTAAATTGTAAAATAGATTTCATAGTAATAAATTTTTTTAAAAA
>NC_092212.1:41520698-41556855 GCF_043381705.1 Parasteatoda tepidariorum | reverse complement strand
TGGCGCCCTTCAGAGAATTAAAAATACAAAATTATCTTCATCAAAGCCGATGCTTTACATCCGGCGTTCAGTGGCAGACTACTATTTCATATTGTTTTACAACACATGGCTTTAGCCCTCTGGTGGGAAAGACTTTAAAACAAAACTTACAACAGTTACTTTTCTCAACAACTGAAATTTAGAATAGTGTGATTAAGCAAAATATGTGAACTGTTTGCAACTTCAAATTAATAATGAAATGTACAGGTTTAGAATTTTCTACCGTGAAAATTTTTCGGAACATCAGTATTCAAAAAAGTATACAAAAGCTAGACGTTAAGAACGTATCCAATGAGCGAGCAAAGCGAGCATTGGAAATGAACTGCGAAAGCAGTTCTGGGGGTTGGCGAGCGCCAGCGAGTAGGGGGCAAAGCCTCCTAGTATAAATATAATGAGTTAATTTTTTTGATATGAGAGATAACTTTGATATTAATATCAAGTGACAGTAACGGCGTCAAGTTTTTAAAAATTTATACACATGCCATAATATATTTGCAAAATATTTTTTTAAACTTTTTCCTTTGTATAAGTCTTTCTATACCTAAAGCAAAGGTTTCGCAGTAATCAATTATAATGCAACTATGATGCGAGACGGAATTTGAAAGGCTTCGTTGCCATCATTTAAAGGATTCAACTCTCAATTTCATTATAACGCATACCCACAATTTATTTACATAATGTTATTAATTGCTGCATTTTGGGGGTTCATTTGAGGAACACTTTATTAATTTGTATTTTTATTTTTTGGTAAGAGAAAAAACGTTGATATTAATATTAAGTGAAAGAGTGGGCGATAAATTTTTCAACAATATATACAAATGCTGTAATATAATTGTAAAATATTTTTTTAAAAATTTTCTCTTGTTTTAGTCTTTTAAAGCATAGGAGGCGTTTAAATAGCTGATTAAGCAATTATGATTTGAGAAGGTTGAATAAGGCTTCGTAGCCATCACTTAAAGGGTTCAACTCTGTTTTTCACAATAACGCGATCCCTTGTTTTATTTACATAATATTATTAGTTGCTGCATTTAAAGGTTGAACTCGGGGAGACTTTATAAATTTTTTCAAAAATTTTTTCGATATGAGACAGAATTTCGATATTAATATCAAGTGACAGGGTCAGCGTCAATTTTCCCAAAAACATATACATATTCCATAATATATTTGTAAAATATGTAAAATATTTTTAAAATAATTTTCTTTTTTGCCCTAGTCTTTCAATACTTGTCCCGTAGTGGACTGATCGAAAGATACGGTTCCCAGTAGAACACCGAAGTCAAACATTACTGGCTGCGGTCAGTAAACGGGTAGATGACCACTTTGATCAGCCTGCGTAGGGACCAAGGGAGTACGGTATCGGTCCTCGTTAAATTGCTCTACCGTAAAGTGCTCGACTTCGCACTCAGGTCGTCGAGCTACCAAAGCAAGGGAGCCATCCTCTCTACAGAGGATCAAATTTGTGATGGCATGTCCTCGGATCATCCTCAAGGATGTTTCCCACACAGTCGCCAAAAGCCCATTGTGCAGCTCTAGTGCGATATAAATAAAGTACCTATTCAATTCGCGATCGCAACACTCGAATACGCCATCTGGGAAGAGACCGGTTTCATGCCTTTAGCCCTTCTCCCTTCCCTCTCCTCCTCTTTTCAGTTATATAGGAATGTACTACGATATTTTCCCTTTTCTTAATATCTTTCCTTTTTACTTAATAAAAATATTTTCTAAAATTTCCGTGATACTTTTCTTTAGAACTATGTTTAATGTAGTTTTCAGTTCCATATAGTTTTTCAAGCTAAAAGACTTTAATCTACATGAAAATCAAGAGAGAAACTAGCGTACTTCCTTCCTCTATGACTTTCCACACGCTAATGGGGAAATCATGTGAAGTGTTGCCATAGGGAAAGAGTTCTGCTCTACGCCACCTGCAGCCCATTTCGATCGCCAATACTTAAAAGAGATGTGGCGCTTAATTCTCTGATTATTCAATTATTATGAGAGACGAGTTGGAAAAGATTTTAGCCCTCACTTAAAGGGTTCAACTCTCAATTTTGTTTCAACACGTTTCCGTATTTTATTTACATCATATTAATTTCTGCTTTATTAATTTTTAAGTGCGAGTGAGAACTTTGATATTTATCTCAGCGAGCGAGAATATGATTGGTGGAAAATGTCAATCAGACCTCGATTGCATGCAACTGCCACTCTCATCCAGTGAGATTGATCCTTCAGAAGCTATTCGTGTGCGATCGCCAATGCAAATTACATGCAGTGAGAATATTCCCTTATTCTCCTCAGTTATTATATGGTTCATGAGTGAATATATGCCAGTATACATTCATATCTACTAGTAAACAATCAATCTATCAAATTTTCACACCAACTCCGTTTTTTTCCCTTCTCTTTGTGTCATTTCTTCATACTTCTCTTTTAAATTCCGTATTTTAACTGTCAAAATGGATATTTTGTGCTTGAATTATATCATAATTTTTTGTTTGTTTTGTTTAAAACTAATTAATTGTAATAGTAATGTTTGTGGCTCATTAGGAAATGGATGTGATGAATCAATGGATGATTCTCCGCATAAGTCTAGTTGGTATCATTTACTTCCCACTCTTTTTGTTATGCATTATTTTTAATATATTGAATTAACAAATATGTATACATATATTGCAGTTTATTCTGAAAAATGGAATAGAATAATGCGCCTCATTGATGATGCAAATTCACGATATGAAGACTGCAGTTTTAACAATTGCTCCTGTTATCAGAAGTTAGTAATATTTTCAGAATAATGTTTTTTTGTACTAATAATGAGAAACTACTAGGGAATATTTTTGTATCGAGATCTGTGGCAGAATAAACTTCGAGTCTTCTCAACTTACAGGCACCTGCCTGCGAAAAACTGGAAACAATATCTCAGAAGGAGGGTCAACTCAAAGAGTATAACTCGAATTCGCCCCCGTGCAAACCTCCACACGTTTTTTTTTTTTTTTTTTTTTTTTTTTTTTTTTTTTTTTTTTTTTTTTTTTTTTNTTTTTTTTTTTTTTTTTAAATTTGAAAGTTAAAAATGGATTTTTCTCCTAGGCAGTTGCAGTTGTTGCAACAGATCACAATAGGGAAATATCCAAAGCACTAGGATATATATATAGATGTATATTTAATTTTCAACAAGTTTTTTGCATTATATGTTTCGCATATAGTTTTGTTCAGTTAAGGGTAATTGAAAGTAAGCATTTGCAGAAAGATTTGAGATCTGCTTATCTTTGCTGATGAAATATTTTTCCTTACGATTGGTGATGGTTAAATTTTTTCACCTAACAAACACCAATTAAAATAATCGCTGTGTATTGCTTTTAATAATCTGATTAATCAAAGGATGTGAGTGTCATTGTCCAGTTTACCCTACATTGCCCGGTATATTAAGGTTAAATGCCACTACCCAGTATATGTTCGCTCAGTATACCCAACACTGATTTTTTTAAGGTTTAGTGCCATTGCTTCCTATACTTACTGTAGAGATCATGGCTTGCTTTTGTGGTCCTGAATTTCCTCATCACTACTTTGCAATGTTTTTAGATACTATTTAACAGAACAATACCAACATCTATTATAGAACTTTTATGAGGTCCCATATAGGACTGATTCTGAAATCAAGCTTTTCAGTAAGTTTCCAGCATCACTGGCAGCAGTCATTGAGCAGGTGATTGACCACTTTGATGACTGTATGTCTGAAGGTGTGCGATATCAGTCCTTGTTTAACTGTTATATCATAAAGTACTTAACTTTGCACGCAGGTAGTCGTCGGCTACCAAAGCCATAGTGCCATCCCCTCTGGCAGAGAATCGAAATTTTCTTTGAGTCATCATGAGGGATGTTTCTCATGAGACCAATACCTCATTGTGCAGCTTTAGTGTGGTATAAATAAAGTACTACTAATATCATTTCTCTGAAAGGTGCATTATTCTCCTACAGTTGTGTTTTTAAAACAATATTAAAAATGAAATATCTACTTGAAATCTGTCAAGCAATTTACAGAATAAAAATCTAATTTCTTTAAAAGGAAATTCTGTTTCTTTATCATCTTATATTTATGTGGGATATAAAGATTAAGTTGTGCCCACATATAAGACCTGAGGTGCACCACTTGTGGTCGTAGGCCAAAAGTGGTTCCCAAATTTCATGATGTTGTCTCTGAAAAATCTTAAATATTAATTTTAAAAAAAATTTTTTTACTTACAGTAAAGTCTCTTTTTTTCTTTCTCTTTTTTGTTAAAAAAAATACTGATCTCTTAGAAAAATGTATTGTTTTTGTAGGTCTTACTGTTTTATTTATTGTGTCATTTGTTTACTTATTGCATCATATTTCTTTTGCTATAAACTGCTATTTTAATAATGAATGTAGCAAAAGAAAAAAAATGACAGATTTTTAATTTGACAATATGGCAAAAAGGAGTGATTCTTTTAGAATCATTTATATTTGTCGTAACTCTAAAGCAAACACTATTATAACTGCTACTTTTTGTTCAATTTGTGTTTTTTTGATAGAAACTTTGGCTAGTTCATTAAAATTTCTTTTCCTTCTCAATAGTTTGATAGCTCAGGGCGTGCGTTGGTGTTCTCTAGACGCCTTTTTCAGACCAACCTTCTTCTCGCTTATGTTTTCCAGACTCAGAGGTTTTTTCAAAGCCATTAATCTATCTTAGATTTAGTCTGCCTATTCTCCATGTGCCAACTAGTTGGGCAGTGAGAACTTTTCTTGTGATCTTTTCACTTCTTTCATTTTAACAACGGGGCCTGCCCATTTTATTAGTTGCTTGATAAAATAAACAATATCAGGTTCATTATACTCCTTATATCTAAACAGAGCTTATTTTTGCTTGCTGTTGTAGCTAACTGAGTAAATTTCTGGAATGGTTTGTTTCTTTATTTAGATGACAAGGTGAATCTGAGCAATATAATTTAAATATTTGATCTTCATAGCCACATGCCATTTTCTTTTTAAAATTTTTAGTTTCTCTAAAAAATAGCTCTTAAGATCTTCATTTTGAACTTACGGATCATGTTCTGACATCAGACTGAGAACTAGACCAAGTTCGCAAGTATCAGTTAAAATAGAGATCTTATGAAACACTTATATAATATAACATTGTTTTTCTTTTTATTACATTCAGTCTTATATACTTTTGTATTCCATTAAAACATCTGTTGGTGTAGTAATTATCTTTTGAATTTTAGTTGTAGTATCATTTTTGTTGTTAATACCATAGCCTAGATAAGGGAGGCTATCAACAGCCTCAATGTTATAGTCTCCAATTTTAAAGTGGGTATTGTTATAACAAGATTTTATGCAAGGTATGAATTTGGTCTTATTCTCATTTATTATTAGGCCCTTTGTTAGAGCCTTTTTCTGTGATGATAAGAAAGCTTGTCTTAGTGCAGTGGATGTTTGGACAGTGAATAATTGTACTAATTTATTAAAGATGTTTACTCTGATATTGATGTTTGTATATCTTACCACTTTTTTTAATGCTAGATTAAAGAGAAGACAGGCTAGTGCATGATCCTGCCGTTTCTTATTACTACAGTATATGATAAATTTTTCTGTATTCATTTTGATTTTAATTTCTTTAATGTCAGCTTATCAACCTTTATAATTTGTCTGGGAGTTTTAAGCTCTCTCATGGCTGGGATAAGAGCCTTTCTGTTGGTACTATAATAAACAGTTTTAAAGTCAATAAAGAGGTAGTGTACCTCTTTAAGATCAGTGTAGTATCAATAACGAAGTCTTTTGATTTCTCCATATTCTTTCGGATGTTGAATATCTGCTCTGTGCTGAACTTTCCCTATTGAAATTCTTTTTGATAATCTCCATCATGAAGACAACTTTTTCCAATTACTAATCTAAATTTATCTTCTTTACAAATTTTTGCATTTGCATACCCATGTGTAGTTTTTACATATTTTTTTGGACTTGATAAAAAAAATATATATGTAAAGAAATAAAAAAAATTATGTAAAGAAAGAAGCTCTTTCCACATTGTTTTTATCTTCATTTGAAGTATGGATGTTAATAAAACTGTAATTAAGAAAGGCTCATTTTATCCTTATTTTACCGAGCCTAAGTGATTTTGTCACAAAATCAATTAATAATGGTCTTATTAGCTTGCTCGAAATAAAAGCAGTACCAAATATGTGCCTGCTTTTGTCACAACTGTAATCGATCGTGTGATTTTTCTTATAAATTATTTTCTCTCTTACCCATTTGCTTAACCAGCATGCACTGTCACTCATTTCTGTATAAAGATCGAATATTCCATAATTCAACTCTCATATTCATGAAACTTTTTTTAAATCATCTACTAGAAGTCAACTCAGGTTTATTTACTTCTTGCGATTTCGTAACTATTTTTTACAGGATAGGATTGTTAGACCTATGTTTATCCTGAAGACCGGGGTGTTCCTATTTGTCTGGTGTCTCCCCATTCGAATTCAAATCAATTTTAAAAATTCCTTTGAATTTTCTGTGTAGGTTTTTTTTTCTTTTCTTGCTTAATGGACAATGAGCCTATATGACTATATAAAGCTTGACCAAGTGTTTTTTTTATTTTTTTTTTATATAAATCTTTGAAGTTAATCACTGATCAATTTTTACCCTAAAACCTGAAGTTTTGGCTGTCGTTAATTTAACTTTTTTAATAACTACTTTTGTAATAACTACACTTTTTTAATAACTAAAATGATATCAAATAGAAAAGATAATAGGGGGACATAAGGAGACAGTTCAATGTAGAAGCAAATAATTAGCCTCTAATGTTATTTCTCAAAAGACAGCAATTCAGTCATTTTATTTCTTCATTGTTCCTGATAATTTTAGTTCAACTTAAAACTCCTGATCTGATTAAGTCTGTGGAACTTGGAAAAATCTTATGAATGGCGATATTGGATAAAAAAAAATCTTATAACATCTCAGTAACGATCGAAACTTTAAAAAATATGAAGCCTACTCACACTTTACCTCATAAGCATAACATCAATGGATGGGTACTCCAAAAGTTTTCTATAGTCTGTTCTGGGTTTAAGAAACTTGTTAATATTTTGTCAACCATCCTTAGAAAGTTACAGTTTGTATTGTTTCATAGACAACTGGCTTAGTCTAAAAATGACTTATTTTACCACCTGCTTACTTGTCATCATAATTTGAACGGTATTTTAGAGACATCTTGAATAATCTTTCTTTAGAGGGATTTTTATTTCATATTGTTAATAAATTCATTTTTGATTTGTCTCAAATTAAAAATAAATATAACTTTTTTTCACAGCACTATGAACAAAGATTTAAGCCCATGGCATCTATCTGGCATCACAGAAGAAGATATATTAGAAAGCAAACAGAAAGGAACTCATTATCAAATTATAAACCATACGTTATATCGTGATAAGGACTGCATGTTTCCATTTAGGTAAGTATAAAAATTATTCATGCAGAGACAAAAATACTTTTGTTGTTTGTAACAAAATTATTGAAAAAAGCTATTGAGGATTGCATTTTTAGTTTCGTAAAATTAACTTTTATTTACTTCACTGTGGCTTCCTAATTGCTAAGCAGTTAGTTTTTCCTGCCAGCAAAGTGCTGGATAGCACAATTTTTAAAAAAAAATCCAAACAACTCAACCACTCGGTTGTCTCACCTGGTGAATTCCATATCACTAAAAAGCCAAAAAAAAGCTGTTTATCATTCATGTGTTTAAAAAATGTTTGTAAAAAGTAAAACTGTACAAACAAAAGAAAGAAGGATGTAAAAATTTAAATAGCGCTTGGGAAAGGTGACGGTAATCATATTTTTAACCAGTAATAATAATAATTTTGATAATGTTTGATGCGTTTGTGACTTGCTAAGGAAAATCTTCGAGAAATTAGAAAGATTTTTTTACTTTAAAATATTTTATTTGAATTATTAATAGTTATTTATTTATAAAAATATCTCATTGAATCAATTTTTCTCAATCATTGCAAAGTTCTGTTTTATTTGTTTAGCAGAGAAATTTTTATCAAACTTATTTTGATTACTTATTAGATGCAGTGGTGTTGAGCATTTCATTCTCAAGTTGCTAACTAAACTTCCTGACATGGAATTGATTCTCAATACCAGAGATTATCCTCAAGTCATCAGATATGGAAAACCATTACCAGTATTCTCATTTAGTAAGGTTTGTAAAAAGAAAAGAAAATACCACTTATTAAATTGATATTATACTAAGTAAAATTATTAATTTGTTTTGCTTTCAATAGGAAGTTCTTTTCAACGATTTTTCTATTTTGATTTTGAAATATTGTAAACTCTACTTATGCTGATTGATTAATTGAGACCATACCTATTTTACGTAATTCAACTTCAAGATCTGGCCTACCCAGTCTGCAGGCTGCATGAAGCCTCTTGTTGTTGTCGGCCATTAAGGCTAAGGGGATCGAATGGAATAATCTTGTTTTCAAGAATTCGACCTCTGCTACACCCAATAAGACACATCCATTTATAGGACGAACAGATTTATACATTCATTCATTTGTCCACAGATCATAAGTTTGAATTGAACGAGAGAACAATCAATCTTCAATTCAGTACCCCCAGAGGTATTGATTTGTTATGGAGACATTGAAGACTTGGTGACCCGACAGATTTAACGTGCATCAGTCACCATTTACCACACGGGGAGTCTTCGTCCAGCTGGATTCGAACTCCCGTTCTCATGAACATGAGTCCAGCGCACTGCCAAGCGGGCTATCCAGGCCGCATGAAGCCTCTTGTTTAATATGAATCAATGCAGTTCAGTCATGAAATTTTCAATTTTTATTCTGTATGAAAATATTATAAGATTGTAGCGATAGGGGGGAGGGAAAAATAAACTCACAAGCAATAGGACTGCTTTTGACAAATAATTCAGCAATTTGAGTAAGTAACATGCATTGTTTAAAATGTATTATAAAATTATTATTTAGTAACTTATTGTGTAATTTAAGTTTAAAATAGTGTGAAAGTTTATTATTTCCCCATTTTACATCTGTAAATGTATTTTTTTAAATTGAAAGTCACAAAAATTAATCAACAAAAATCAATCAAAAACTAATCAACCTCCTTGGCTGATGAATACATGTCCCATGGCAGAATCATGGGAACATTGTCGCAGAACGTTACGAAGTTCTTGCAGAAAGATTTTTTCCTTTGGGAAGTAAAAAAAAAAATTAGGTTTTCTTTTCTGCAAAAATTTTGGAAAGATTTTTTTCTTCTGCAGAATTATAATCAAAAGATGCCTCTTTCGAGGGGAATTTTTTTTTATTATTCTCATTTGAGAATTAAGAGAAATTTGGTAATCATTGCCTTCATTTGTTAAAAAATTGTTTTTGATAGTGATGTTTTATAATTTCTTTAAACTATTTTTTAAATTCAACTGTATTCTATTATTTCTGGCTGTAGACTAATCAGTATTGGGATATAATGTATCCTGCATGGACATTTTGGGAAGGTGGACCTGCCATTAGTCTTTATCCTACTGGAATTGGAAGATGGGATCTACAAAGAGAAACTATAAACAGGTTTTTACTTTTGTCTTGTTTTTAACAATTTTCTGAATTTTCGAAGCTTTTTAATGAATATTTTGAATTAAATAATAAACAGAACTAGTTTTTAGCTCATAAAAACTTCTTTAATATGATGTCATTCATAGTGCTTAAGTACATAATCAGGGGTCTGTTTAGAAGAAATTTGGGTCCGTTAACGGACCCTTCACAAAATATCTTTTCGTAAAATCGGACCCTTCACAAAATATTTTAACTTAAAAACGGACCCTTCACTAAATAATTTATCTTTTAATCGGACCTTTCACAAATTTGTTTATCTTCATTATTGTTTTGTTAATCGAATAAACCCTTCCCAGGAGGAAGGGGGGAGAAAGACAGATGTAAACGAACTAAATTTTGTCTTCGGCAGACGCTTCTTTCTTCATTCGTCCGAAATGAACATTCTGCGTTCAGCAGTATAGGGTAAATACCAATTATTTGTATGTTGCATCGCTAATTTAGTAGCTGCAATTGCTGTTTATTTTTTAAATTTCTATAATTATTCTTTTAATTATAATTTTACAGTGTTGAGCATAATCTTGTATGTCTTTACAATTTAAAAACTCCTTGAAATTTTTTTTTGTTGCAATAACGGACCCTATTTGCACAAATTCACAAAAGCGGACCCTGGTTGAAAGAATGTGACTTAACGTTTATTCTATATTCACAAATTATGAGTAATTTTTTTTCACAATTTTACAAAAACGGACCTTTTACAAAATGTCTGGACAGACCCTTGATAATAGTAGGTCTCAATATACTATATACCTATATTAAGTTGTATATTAGGCATTTTTTTCCAGCCAAATTTTTAACTGTGTGTCATGTCAAAAGATAAATGATTTTAAGATCAACAATTTCTTTATTATATAAATGAATTCTGAATCTATTGGAGTTCTGATATAAATATTTGTATTTTTTTATTTTTGTAATGTCTCATTTTTATTTGCCTGTCATTAAATGAACAATTAGAAAAAAATATTATATATTTTAAATTATTAAATATAATACTTTATTTTATTAGAAAAAATATTATATATCTTGCAATTTTTACTATGTTTCTGTACTTATATAAACATTTTTCTTCTTCATTTATTCATTTGCTTGTTTTTCTAAGGTCTTATTTTATTTGTTAGTCATCTAAACTAGTCGTTTGGTATGCATTGTATTTAACATAATTTAGTACTTAATAATTTACGCTGCATTTCATGCAAACTCTAATATAAATTAGTATTTATATTAATTAGGACAGTCGAGAAATGGCCGTGGCACAAGAAAAAAACTGTTGCATTTTTTCGGGGATCTCGTACCAGTGCAGAAAGAGACAAACTGATTCTCATGTCTCGTAAAAATCCAGATTTCATTGATGCTCAATACACAAAAAATCAAGCTTGGAAATCAGATGAAGTATTTATTTTATTTTAAATATTCATTAAAAATATTGACAGTATTTATTATTGATTTTTTTTAAAATTTACATGTAATTTAGTTATAAGATAATTACATAATTTTTATGGCCATGATGGCAGTGTTTCATCGTAAAATGACCAGGGCTCTGTCTTTAATGGCATTTTAAAGTCCACCTAGTTTCAGATTGATAGGTAGTACCAGGTAGTATTATAAGCAAAGGTGACCAGTATTTAATGATGACCACATCATCATCATTCAAGCTGTTTGTCTTGAAATTATTAACCTTACTTCTCATTGCCAACTACAATTTTTTGTATTATATACACTGGCTTATAAGAGCCAAACAGTGCAGATGTGAATTATTTTATTTAAATGTTGCTATAGTAAAATCTATTTTAATTCATTATTTTTTATTACTATAGTTTTTTATTACTCAAATTATTTTCGTCTTTAATTTCTTTGGCAAATTTGATTACGTGTGCACCATGTGAAGAACATACAGTAGACGCCGCTTAATGTGATCACGGTTAATGTTATCAAACGTTTAATGTTATCAAAATCGCTTAGTCCCGTCCGCTTAGATCAAAATACATTGAAAAATCCTCGTTTATTGTAATCAAATGTTCGTTTATTGTTATCAGTTTATAGGTAAATTTTATTTTCCTGAAATCAATAAAAACAAGAAGGAAAACTTTTTTTTTGTGTTTTGTGAAGTGTTTCCTGAAACTTACCAAAAGTCCAAACGGGGCTCGTATATTATCTTTTAAACACCTGTTATTATGAGCGAGGGGGGTATTTTGCCATTTTCGGTCAAGCATTGTAAAATTTCGTAGCACTGTGCGATTTCAAATTCCCGGAAATCCTAAATAAAGAGAAAAGAAGACCTGCCAGTAACGAGTCAATGTTTGTCACGAGCCCCTTTTTAGAAGAACTAAACAATGTGACAGATGATGTGTCCCAGCCACTATGGGAAGGGTTTAAGGGGTAACCTTCAAAAGAGAACATTGTTTCGGGTATGCCATTTGATCTTGGTAGGTCGCTATTGGCAGGTCGCTTACCGAGTCACTATTGGTCAAACAATAAAATTGGGGGGGGGGATAGAGGAACTGCCATACCTAAGTGTTTAAAAGACGAATACGAAAGAAGATCAGCATAAATTTTCACTTTACCATAGTTCATACGGTTTGTAACCTGATTTGTTTTTTATAATGGAAAGGAAACGGAGAGATCTTACTGTGAAAGAAAAGGTTGACATTTTAAATCGTTACGATAAATTGCCAAAAATGAGCCAAAGGAATGCTGCTGTTCAATTGAAAGTTTCGCAGCCGCTTTTGTGCAAAATTTTAAATAATCGTGAAGATATCGAAAAAAAGTGCACTTTGAACGAAAATCTGAATTGTTAAAGAAATCGAGATGGAAAAGACAAAGAGGTTGAATCTGCATTAAAACTCTGGTTCACAAACGTTCGTGAGAGGGACGCTCGTGTTAATTGTCCAATTTTGCGCCAAAAAGCTGAAGATTTAGCTGCAAAATTGGGTAAAGGAAACTTCGTAGCCACAGAAGGATGGTTCCACAGCTGGAAAAACAGGCAGAACATACTCTTCCGAAGGACACATGGTGAACAAAAAGATGCCGATAATGTAGCCGCAGATCAGTGGATTAAAGAAGAATGGCCTAAACTTATTGCCATATATTCACATGAAGATGTATATAACGCTGATGAACCTGGCCTATATTTTCGTGCGTTGCCTGAACACACCTTCATGTTTCAGAAGGAAACCTCCAAGGAACGCCTAACTGTGCTATGTTGCGCTAGTATGACCGGCACTAAAGAAAAACTTTTAGTGATTGGAAAAAGTAAGAAGCCCCGCTGTTTCAAAGGTGTGAAAAATCTGCCCGTCGATTATTTTGCCAACAAAACGGCGTGGATGACTACCACCATCTTTAACGGATGGCTGTTGAAATGGGACAAGCGACTAAAACGGAACATACTCCTGCTCATAGACAACTGCAGTGCGCATGATGTAACTGTTTCATTAAGGAAGATAAATATCGTGTTCTTACCACCAAACACCACTTCTTCAATTCAACCGTGTGACCAGGGAATTATCCGCACCTTGAAGGCATATTACAGAAAGGAAATGCGTTCAAGGATCTTAGAAAATATGGAAGACCAAGACGCTGAAGATCTTAATGCGAACGCTCTAGCCAAAAAAAACAAATGTTTTGGATGCCATACATTTGTTAACAATGTCATGGAATAATGTCTCGGAAAAAACAATTCGAAATTGTTTTAGTCATGGAGGATTTTGTCAACCAGAGGACAACAATGCTGCTGTTATGAAAGAAATGGAAGACGTTTTCAATCCCCCGCCCGATATGAATGCTGAGGATTTTGAAGCATGGATGGAGATCGACGAGAAGGTTGAGACTTCTACTTCGTTAACTGATGAGGACATTTGCGAAGCCGTATGTGTCAAAGATCCAGCTTCGTCACAAGGTTCTGGTGCCGATGATGAACCTGAAAGTGCTATCGAGGACAAAATTCCGACGCCTGCTCAGATGAGGGAGGCACTTCGAGTCTTACGGCTAGGTGTGCAAAACAAAGCCAACGCAGAACACTTTCATAAACATTATGATTATGAGCGATTCGTAAATGACTTGCTTCGAAAGAATGCTAAACAATCGACAATTGATGATTTCTTTTTCAGTTAATAATTAACCTTTTGTATTTTGTATTGTTTTCTGCAGTTCATCATTAAATATGTAAGTATACTAATTCTTTTTCTTTAGTGTACATTAATTTCTATTAAATACTTTAGAGTCTTACAGCAACAACTCCTAATTTAAAAGAATTTTTATTTTAATACGTATGTAAAAAAATCATTTTTTAGCTTAAATTTTTTTTTGTTTATTGTAATCAATCGGTTATTGTTATCAAATCATGTTCGTCCCGATGTGATCACATTAAGCGGCGTCTACTGTAGCAGAAAAAAAAGGCTTAACTTTTTCGCATATGACTGTTATAAAAGCGCAGACACACACATTTTTTTTAATCTGAAATTAGTTTTACTCCTAATGCTACAGATTTTTTTTTAATGACATTTTTAGTCTCTTTTTTGTCAAAATGTACAAGTTTAATTACGTTACATATAGCAGGAGTTCATGTTTAATGTTATGACAAACTTCTGGGGGAGTTACAGAATATCATCAAGATTAAAATTTAATAGAAATCCATGCCCAGAAATATTGTGCATGACTAGGGACATTTCCCTATTATGAACTGCTTAAAGGCACATAAAGAAATAGTTCATAATAGGGAAGCACTCTCAGCAGCATATGGGGACAATTTTGGGCATGGGTTCCTATGCAATTTTAATACTGATGATACACACTAACTCCTAGGAAGGAGCTTGTTGCAATATTTACGTGACCTCCCTCGTTATATATAAAGTTTTTATACTCATATATTTCAACAAAAAATGGACTAAAAGTGTAATTAAAAAAAAACTGCAGCTTGGAGCAAGAAGCTGACTGCAGATTTAAAATCAGCAATACAAAAGTATCTCAGATCTGTTAAAAAATCTCATGCAAATTTTTTTTTCTAGTGTTATCTATATTGTACTGTAGTGGTTCGAGAAAGAGAATGCAAAATATTATAGCTGAAACAGTGCTTAATATATTCTATTATGATATTGGGGCACTTTTTAGATTTATGTATAAATAATAATAATACCAGGCAACACTGCAGGTTAAAAATTTATTTTTCTGTGTGTTTTTGCTGCCAAGCATGGAAGAAAGGGAGGTCAAGGGGGAAAAAAATAAAAAATGTATATATTTAATATCTATATATATATATTTACGTGATCTCCCCCGTTATATAAAAAGTTTTTATGCTCATATATTTCAACAAAAAATGGACTAAAAGTATAATTAAAAAAAAAACTGCAGCTTGGAGCAAGAAGCTGACTGCAGATTTAAAATCAGCAATATAAAAGTATCTCAGATCTGTTAAAAAATCTGATGCAAATTTTTTTTTTCTAGTGTTATCTACATTGTACTGTAGTGGTTCGAGAAAGAGAATGCAAAATATTGTATCTGAAACAGTGCTTAATATATTCTATTATGATGTTGGGGCACTTTTTAGATTTATGTATAAATAATAATAATAATACCAGGCAACACTGCAGGTTAAAAATTTATTTTTCTGTGTGTTTTTGCTGCCAAGCATGGAAGAAAGGGAGGTCAAGGGGGAAAAAAATAAAAAATGTATATATTTAATATCTATATATATATATTTACGTGATCTCCCCCGTTATATAAAAAGTTTTTATGCTCATATATTTCAACAAAAAATGGACTAAAAGTATAATTAAAAAAAAAACTGCAGCTTGGAGCAAGAAGCTGACTGCAGATTTAAAATCAGCAATATAAAAGTATCTCAGATCTGTTAAAAAATCTGATGCAAATTTTTTTTTTCTAGTGTTATCTACATTGTACTGTAGTGGTTCGAGAAAGAGAATGCAAAATATTGTATCTGAAACAGTGCTTAATATATTCTATTATGATGTTGGGGCACTTTTTAGATTTATGTATAAATAATAATAATAATACCAGGCAACACTGCAGGTTAAAAATTTATTTTTCTGTGTGTTTTTGCTGCCAAGCATGGAAGAAAGGGAGGTCAAGGGGGAAAAAAATAAAAAATGTATATATTTAATATCTATATATATATATTTACGTGATCTCCCCCGTTATATAAAAAGTTTTTATGCTCATATATTTCAACAAAAAATGGACTAAAAGTATAATTAAAAAAAAAACTGCAGCTTGGAGCAAGAAGCTGACTGCAGATTTAAAATCAGCAATATAAAAGTATCTCAGATCTGTTAAAAAATCTGATGCAAATTTTTTTTTTCTAGTGTTATCTACATTGTACTGTAGTGGTTCGAGAAAGAGAATGCAAAATATTGTATCTGAAACAGTGCTTAATATATTCTATTATGATGTTGGGGCACTTTTTAGATTTATGTATAAATAATAATAATAATACCAGGCAACACTGCAGGTTAAAAATTTATTTTTCTGTGTGTTTTTGCTGCCAAGCATGGAAGAAAGGGAGGTCAAGGGGGAAAAAAATAAAAAATGTATATATTTAATATCTATATATATATATTTACGTGATCTCCCCCGTTATATAAAAAGTTTTTATGCTCATATATTTCAACAAAAANATATATATATATATATATATATATATATATATTTGACCTCCCTTTCTCCCATGCTTGGCAACAAAACATACAGAAAAATAAATTTTTAACTTGCAGTGTTGTCTGGTATTATTATTATTTATTTATTTATACATAAATATAACTGGAAATCCATTAGTTTGTCAGCAAAAATTAGCAATCCTGATTTCTTTCAAATGCAGACTGTAAACACAGAATATTCACAGTGCCATTTAACTATTATTTTCCTATTTAGTAAAGCATTCGTGCAAAAGCCTATTGTAGGTCAGGAGGGTCATCAAGGTTGAGGCTCCACAATTTTATGACTCACAGAATGATTGTGGCAATATGATCAACTTTGTGTGCATGCTGACTTTTACTTCCTTGTCAAAACCGATACTTATCAATCTGAAGCTGAGTGAAAGCTTTCCCTTTTTGACATAAAGAATACAATAAGTCAAATGATTCTTCTAAATGTTATTTACTCAAAATTTACCTTTTTTTATACCTAGGATACACTTGGTGCACCACCAGCTTCTGAAATCTCTCTAGAAGATCATTGCCTTTACAAATATCTTTTTAACTTCAGAGGAGTGGCAGCAAGTTTCAGGCTCAAGCATTTGTTTTTATGTAGATCTCTAGTCTTCCATGTAGGTGATGAATGGTTGGAATTCTTCTATGAAGAAATGAAACCATGGGTTCATTACATTCCTCTTGGAACAGACTTATCAAGTGTTAGGTATGTTAAAAAGTATTTTAACTGTTAAAAATGTATAAAAATTGAGAATGAATATTTTAGTATTTATATTGCTGTTTTTTCTCTACACTTTCAGTGATTTATTAAACTTTGCAACTGAAAATGACGGAATTGCGAAGTCAATTGCAGAAAGGTTAGTAAATAACACATTCATTGTTATAAATTTTTATATTATATATATATATATATATATATATAAACAGGGTGCATAGCATTTTTAAAAAGTGCTTAAAGGTGCTTATTTTGATTTACTTTTTTAAAAAGCCCTTAAAGGTGTTTTTTTTATTCAGGGTTTGTAAAAAGTGCTTGATTTTCTATCTTTTAAAAAGAGACTTTTTGCGATTGCTGTTTTAAATTGCAAGAAATGTACGATTTTCACAATTTTCTCTGCAATATTTATCAGAAACTAGCTATGTAAAGTTTTTGAAAACGATTTTAAATTTCATTCATTTAATTGTAAATTAAGAATTTCAAACAATAGAAAAAAATAATTCTTATTACTTTTTTTTGAAAACGATTTTAAATTTCATTCATTTAATGTTTATAAATTAAGAATTTTGAACAATAGAAAAAATTAATTTTATTACTGCACAGATCCTAATTATGAAATTTTTTTTTTGGAAAGTGATTAAAAATATTTTTTGAGTGCTTAAAAAGTACTTAAAAGGTGCTTATTTTTTGTAGAAAAATCTGGCTACACTCCCTGATAAATCTAAACTGGTCTGCATATATATAATCAAATTGTGTAAGTACATGTGTAGTTTTCAAGTGCAACAAGTTTGATGTTTTCTTGTTTATTACTTGATAAGTTTTTAAATCGTAAATCTTTTGCTCAAACACACTTTTTCTTACCTTTTTTATACATTTCCAAGCCTGCAATATCCATAATAATCTGGCAATTTTGAGCATCAAATTTTATTGATTAAAAAACTGCAACAAAATTATGAGCTAGTTGATTTTTATAAGAATTTTTAATTTTCTTTTAAAATAAGTTTAGTAAGTGATTGAAAACATAGTTCAAGATTTTTAGTTATGCTTGCTTTATTATTTAAAATTTATTTAATGCTTCTATGTAATTTCACTGTTTGTTCTTTGTGGTTTTAGGGGTTTCAATTTCATATGGAATCATTTAAAAATGGAAGACATTCTTTGTTATTGGGAAAACTTGTTGCTAGAATATGCCAAGTTGTTACGATACAAGCCAAAGAGAAATCCTCAACTCATCAAAATAAAATCTAGGTGAATTATTTTAAATTAATAAATGATTTAAAGTGTGACATATCTAGATTTCATCATACCATATTTATGTAACTTCTATTCATTGCTAGTTATGTCAAATGGACCAAAGTGTATAGAACATTTTCATCCTTGGAAAGCTTTATTTATTTATTATTTTAATTACTTCATTTGATGCACACAGTCAAATTGAGTCTATGTTTTCATAAAATAAAACTATAGTTTGTCTACGGTAAGAACTCTCCCTGTCACAAAGTCTGAGACCATCTGCTGCTATGGAAACAAGAATTTCGAGGGTAGCTTCTCTTCAATCTGGGGCTACCAACACAATAGACCGGAGAAAAAGATTATTATTCTCTCGCCTTTTCTGTACATTACCGAGCAAAAACTTGTCCTAATCAGTGACCTCACACCCCTACTTGAAATAGTTATACCTCATAACCATAGTCACCGCCATGGGGCTAGGAGAGTTCTTACTTTAGACAGTGTACTATTATTTATTGTGCTTCTAAGTGCATCACTAAGCACTATGATTGTGATATTATAATATTTTGGGCTAATTTTTGCCAAAATTCACTTCATTAATATATTGAATTATTGTTGCTGAACCAACTCATTTGTACGGGGAAAATATGAATTCCATGCATGTATATGTATGTTAAAAAGTGTGATTTTCTGTCTTACAAAGCATGGTTTTATTGAAATTGAGAAACATTCTTTGGTAATTTTACATTCCATTAAAAGTTTTTAAACACAGTTTTATGTTCATCAAGTTATTCATGTAAACTAGGTATTATCAATCTCCATTGTATTTGGTTTGTGTGTATGTGTAAAGGTGGCAATTAAAAAACAAAATCTTTTGAATAACTAAGAGATGTATGTTTTTTTTTAACTTCTTGCTAAAATTAATATTATTACTAAAATGCTTGATAAAATTAATTAACATTATTCCTGATAGTTTTGTTCATAAATGGAAATAAAACAAATTGCCTAATACTAACATACATATTATTACATACATACTTATAATTGGAAATTACAATTTAAAATTGTGGATGAAGGATCACAGTAATTAAATGAAGTAATTAGTGTGCAAATATTTTTCTGTATAACAAAAATTAAGTATAAAAAATCATTAACAAAATTGTTGCTATCCTATATTGAACATGTTATTAAGATTTCACATTCATAGTAAAATAAATAATATAAAAATCATCAATAAGGTTTTTAGTATAAGTTTTCATATCTCATTCTCAGGCATCAATATGTAAAACACTTTTATAAAAAAAAAAATTGCAATAACTTCTTATATGTTTGTTTAATATAGTATCTTCAATTCCACTTATCTGCTATAGCAAGTCAAATATACTGAAAAATGGAGCTTCTCCCTAGGATGCATAATTTTTCATGACAAAAAAAAGTAACTTGTAAAATTTGAAAAAATGATAATAAATAAACATATGATTCCATTAGCCAGGACCACACACATATATTTTGGACCTGTAGATCAAATTTTAAAAAAAATACCTTTAAACAGCCAAGTAATAAAGTTTGCGTTAAACCACATAGGCGATTGATACAAATGCTCGAGTCTTGATAATTCAAATAATGAATTGTGAAACATTGTTTTGAATATCTAAATGTTTTGTCTACCAATTTATGGATTATAAATGTGTATACCAATAGAGGTATAAAATAACGTACTTCATAGCAAATTTATTTTATTTCAATCAGAATTTTGCGATTTCTAAAATTAGAAGGTTTATACTTCAAGTACCTGTGTTTAAATTCTTCTTTTTTTTTTTTTTGTTTTCCAATTCATAAGTTTCAATCTTTTAATTCCACAAATAGGTTATTCAATAACATATTCTATTTTACTTTTGGAATTGATGCTATGCTAAATATTTTTTTAAATTTATATTTAAAACAATTTATTTTGAAAATTTTTTTAGTGTTTTTTTTTAAGCATTTTCTACTACCTGAGAAGTTTTTTAGCCAAATGCTTGTTTTATTCTTCTATTAGGTAAATATATTGTTAACTGATCTAATTACAATTATGACCCTTATTTACAAAAAAGCTTATAGTTATTCCACCAAATGGTATTTTTGGAAAAGATCTGATTTTGAGACAACTAATATGATGTTTTAGTTTTAATTCTTTAAGTATTATTATGAAGGATTTACTTTTGATGTGTATCTTTAAGTTGACCCTCTTTTGAAGAAAAAGGATCCTGAAATTAGGTAGTCCTGGGTTCAAAAGAACTCGTTCATTCCGAAGTCTAATGGTATTAAAGGGAACATTAATTTATTTAATATTTACAATCATATTTTTTCAACAAAACATCCCATTGTAACTTGGCTGTCTTTGTAATATGACTTTTCGTTTATCACGACTAGTTGTCAACATCCAATTAATTGTAGTTCAATACCACATAAGGAACTATTTAGTTGTTGGTATTTCGTTTGAGAATGCCTTATTTATGATTAATCAATTCTCAGTTTTCTATCTCAATCAATTTTGCAAAGTCTTTCATATATTTTATTTATTCATTAACATTTTCAATTAATTATATAACAAATTATTATAAGTTTACTTAAAATGTTATGTGTGAGTGATGGACATTATTTGATGGGACAAATAAGTTTTGCATATTTTTAATAATTTGGTAAATAAAGGGACAACTGCCACTAATTATATCACAATAAAATTTTATGTGAAAAAAGGAGGGCCAATAAAAGAATCAAAAGATAATTCAAACAGATAAACCAAATTTGATTGAAAATATGTTATAAGTATGTTTTCCGACATTGATATGTTAGCACTTGTATTTAAAAGCTACATGGAATACTAAAACTTTTTATTAAATTGAGGAATTTTTGAGGCAAAAAACTAAAAATAACTTCTGTAATTCTTAAGACAATTACTGAAAATCTGTTGTAGTAAGTATTAGTAGGGCAGAATACATGAATGAGGTTCAGGAGAAATACAAGTAATCCTGGGAAAACTTTTGGTCTATAAAGATACTACAAAATTTATAGTAAAAAAAGTGTTGCATTCTAAAAAATTTTCCTATAAAAAAAAAAACTTCAAATGTCAGTTTGTTGATTAGATTTATTTTTAACGCACATGTTAGTTTATTCAAGAATTATGGTAAATAAATGAATTTATTTTTTTAACAAAACCTTTTATTAATATATAAGCTTTACTTTGAAAAAGTTATTGTAACATTAACTATAAAAAGTGTTCCAAGGAAATAGGTTGAGATTTTTCTGTAGTCCTAATTGGCATTCGTGTAACTATATTTCTTTAAAATTCAGGGGCCAATCATATGGAAAAGCAAACAATAGATAACACAATAAATACTAAAAACAACTTTATTTAGGAATAAAAATAATTTAAAAGAATGCAATGATTTTCATGAATGCATGGAGGAAAAAAAAATGTGAATAAATTTCTACATCTGAACAATGATGTCAAACAAAACTACTACAGATTTATCAACAAGTACTCATAAAAATGCGAAGTATGATACACAGTAGGCTCCTACTAAGTAGGAATTAAAGATCAAATAAACATTTACAAATCTTTTGAATGTATTTAGGAGTTATAAATTTCCCAGAAATAGGTAAGTCAAAAATTATGTTATAACATTATAGAAAGAGTTTTAATATAAAGCAAATTTCTAATTTATATCCATAACTTGATATTTTTATTTTATTTTAATGGAAATTAAGAGTTTATTTGAAACATTAAAAAATGCCAAGTATTATTCCATTTTACAAAACTGAACAAATTATAATGAACACAAAAATTCTCTTCCATGCATAAAATAATAATTAAATATTGTATTTAATTCATCATACAGCACAATTGAAGAAGAATTAAAAAATGCAGAAATATTAAGATTTCTTATCAATGCTTACTTAGCGATATAAAAAAAAAGAAAAAAGATAGTTCTTTAATGAACTAACAATTTATTTTACATATTTACAGTTAAGTTAACAACAGCATATTGGGAAATAGAATTAGTTGAATTATGCTAATTTATTTTCCAATGTACTTTCGTAAAAGTAACATAACTCTAATAAAACAAAAAATACAAAATACTATTGAGTCTAAAAATAGTAAAACAATACTTGGCATTCGAGTTTTAAGAGTCATGTAAAAATAAAAATTAATTTGCAATATTTAACAGAAATTCTCATTTACTAATTAAACTAAGTTTTTTTTTTCACATACAAAATACATTGTGATAGGAAACATTTACAAATTATCCAAAATATACATCTTCAAACACTGAGAATTTTTATTTTGCATCAGTTTTAAGAATCTTCAAGGTGTCATATAACTCATTGGACATAAGCATAGAGAATATGCAAATATTCCTCATGATGTGATTAACATTTGAAGTTCCCAACAATATATATATTGGCATGAAATTAACCAGATACTGGAAAACTAGTTTTCAATATTTGTATATTAAGCACATATCTCGGAATGTCAAGTTTTGAATATAGATATGCCTTAGTTATAGTTTGCTCTCACTTAATAAGCATTAGTAGGTTCAATTATTTTGTGTTCATATACAGGTAACAATCCACTTTCAAAAGCTCTCGCTATCCTCATGTACACAATTATTTTTATGCGTTCCATACTCTTCCGTTTATAATATCGTACTATTATTAGTAACGTGGGGAAAATACTGTGCGGGTGAATCTTGACTTTTGGAAGAATATTGTTTAGTATGGCGTTTAGATAGTTTCATTTTGAATACAGTGCATTTGGACCCAAAAGCAGGGACTCAGCATTTATTGACTCTAAATGCCACAAAGTACAATGCCCAACAAGCTATACAAAGTTGTCAGGAACAGTCTGATGAGGATCATGCTTAACAGAATACAAATCTGAAAGGAGAAAAAAACACATTAAGAACGCATAAAATAAAGTAAATTTTTCTTCTTTAAAATACATAAATCTACAAGTAACACAATCAAAGTCTATAAATGCCTCTGTGGGCTGTCGCCCCACTGAGTTTAGTTAAGAGTTAAATATTTATTTAAAATAATTATGTATTTTTATAGAAATAAAAACTTAGCTACAAATTATTTAGATTTTGATCTTTACTAAAATGGCTATATAAAACTTTAAACATAAATGGTGTTGCATACTGTCATAAAAAAATCATTTCGCCTTCATACCAGATTTAGCCTTTTTCGAGCAAGAGCATATAGATATATTATATGATACTCAAATTATGACTCAAATGGTGCGTGAGGATGTACATAATGTAGCATTTCATCTCATAATAGAGATGGAAATAATTTTAAAACTTCAGCTGCCAACTATGATAAAATATCCTTACAGACTATCGTAAGACATACTTGTTATGATCTGTCTAATTTAATGGCTGTTGGACTGATTATAAATTATCACTAAAATTAAATTTCTAATGACAACAATATGACGGATATTTCCTAAAATAGTTAAAATTGAAATCAAAGTACTTCTGCACAGGCAACAGCTAGGCTATGAAAATATTTGATTACGGTGAAACCTCTTGGAAGCGACCCATAGTAAAATGGTCGTTGATAGAGGTTACCTTCAATGACTTTAAAATTGTAATTGAAGGTACAGGATTTTAATTTCAGTTTAGTCAGCGCTTGGTGTAGAAATGCCACTTCCGTTCGCTTCATGAAAAGACGGATGAAAAATAAACATTTTATAAAAATTATTCCAACTGATATAATTATGTGTAAAAACAAATTTACCAAATATTAATGATAAAGCTATTTTAAATAAATAAACAATTATGTTTTTTGTTTAAGTTTGCATTTAATTTTATATCATATAAATTAGTTATCTTTAAAAGGTGAGAAGAGGTTTGTTTATTTGAAATACTTGTTTTTTTCTAATTTAACTTTCAACTCTAAAAGTAAATGATAACATCGTCTTTAGTGCACACTGACTAAAACATGAGGTTGTATCATCAATAAGAACCTCACATGAATATTTTGAATACAGTTTAATCTACTTATTTATTTTGTTACATTTTCTGTTTTGATACTTTTCCGTGCAACCTGTTTTGACCTTATCTGCATTTGGTGCAGGTGTTTTCCCAGTCGCTAGGAGAGGTTTTTAATGGTCTCTCCTAAAGGTCTATGGGAAATATTCCATGCCTCCCAAAACTGGCCATAAATAGAGGTGGTCTTTTTTGGAGGATTCATTGTATTTTGTTTAAAACTAATTAATAGATGTTAGGGTAGGAGAAAGTATTTAAAAATTCGAATATTTAAATACAGTTGTGCTGTGAATTTGGCTTGATTACCGTTTATGTTTACATATTAAACAAGATAATTTTGAAGGGTGACCAAGCTGGTCTCCCTTTAAATAATAAGTAATAATATAACATATATATTATTTTATATCTTTTGTCAAATAATATATTTTAAGAGGTAAGCACTATCCAAGCCAGTAAATATTTTTTAAAGCAAAATAAAGAAAAATGTTAATATAAAATTGAAAATTCAAATGATGAAGAAAGAAAGAAAGAAAAAAACACACACACACACTTAATAAACAATCACAAAAAAAAAAAATTTATAATAATAATAAGTGATAAAAATGCAATATTATATACATATTATTTTATATTTTATGGCTTATAAAAGGTATAAATGTAAATGTTATAATAATCAATATGGTAATAATTTTAAAAGAAAGAAAGATTGTAAATGATATCTGATTAAAAAAAAATAACATAATAAAATGAAGCAACGATAAATATATAAATTGCCAGTGTATGGCTATTACTCACCTTTTATTACTAAGAATCTCCCATAAAACTATTTAAACTTCTCCATTCTTCTAGCTCTTTAGTTTGCTGTCTCAAAAATAATATCCTAAAAATAAAAAATATGCTTCACATAATGGAAAATTTATGTTTTTTTCCTATCACTATATGTTTAAAATTAACGGGGTGCATAGCCATAAGCCATATTTTTAAACAAAAATTAAGCACTCAAAAAATATTTTTAAGCACTTGATGCAAGCAACTAAAAAAAAAAATTCTGCCCATTGCTGAATATATTAACAATATATATATATATCAATATATGATATTAACAAAATGCAAATTAATTTTCAAACTTTTACACGATCAGGATAAAATGACTATCTGACAAAGAACTCTTTTCTTGATTATATTAGTAACCATAAAAACAATTTATGCACAATTTTAAAGATATTCAATATTAAGTGGCTCATTCTATTTTTTAATTAATAATTACTTTAATTAATTATGTAAAAAAATTTCAAAATTAAAATTGATTTAACCATTATTTAAACAAGCATATATAAGAAAACATCAACAAGATTAGTATTATTAATCATGCCGAATTTCTAAAGATATGTAAAGAATAAGCAAACTAAGATAACTTTAATACATTAATATTACAAATGTAAATTAGTGAATGGCTTCTAATTTTTGTTAAAATTTGTCATTTGGTTTTGTATTTCTTTAATGAAATTATTAAAGAATTTTAAGTAATTTTGAAAGGTATATACAATTAGTATTGAAGCTAAACATTTGTGACAAAAGTAAATTATTATACGTCGATAATTATATATGTCTTAAGAGTACTGAAAATTTTAAAAGTAATAATACAATAATAAAAAGTAATAAGTAAAAAAAAAATAAGTACAATAAAAGTTTAAAAATTTTTTACACAAATAGTGGACAGTCCCTCAGGAAAATAATCTTACAATTAAAATCCTCAATTAGTTCTTATGTTTATTTAAATGAAATGAATAAAGGGGAGATGGAAATTTTGTGGAAATGAAGCTTTGTGGTTCTTTACTGTTCTGGGAACCCACATGAAAATAAGTTAATAATGAATGATCCCAAAGTCAAGTTCAAGGATTATAGTGCTAATCTATAAATAGAAGACAATTAACTAGCTAAAGACGATGGCACTTCACCCATGAAATTAACAAGAAAAAGAAAATTGTATTTTACTATTAGGGGGAAAAAATTGGCATTTAGTTGTTCCCCGTGATCAGTGAAAATTCAAGAAATTTTTCGGTTGGAATTCAAAAGGCAAAACATGAAGCCTGAAAGCGAAAATCTCTTGCAAAATGCAACAGAGTTGTTGCACAAGAGAGTGCAAGAATCCTTCCCTTTCCATCAAAGCCAGCCCAGTATACCCCCAGGCCAACCTACAAGTATTTAATCAACCTTATAAAATAACTGGAGCTTTTATATGCTATGAATTGACGGAACGCCGAAATGGATTGTAGTTGAAATGAATTGTGAAAATCGCGCTTTTTGCATAATTCGTGTCGAAATCCTCATTCTTAAAAAAACTCCCATTTTAGAAAAGGGAAAATTAACCACTTTTTAAAAACACCCAATGAAACAAGCACCTTTAAGGGCTTTTAAAAAACAAAAATCGAAAATAAGCACCTTCAAGTAAATAAAATAAAGCATTTAACTTCAATTCATATAGCTACTACTTCAAGCATTTATTAGGTATCGGTTTCTTTAGTTTTTCGAAATAGTCGCAGCAGCAATCTAGATTTAGTTTAGCAAATTTTTTTTTAGCTTGATTCATACCTTTTACAATAATAAATAAAAAAAATCGATGGAAAAAATGAAAGACATTTAGTCAAGCTTCATATTTTAATTATTTGATAAAATCTTAAATAATCGGCAAAAAAAAAATTTTTTTTTTTTTTTAAACATCTTAAGATGTATAATTAATGCAAAGCTGCACCTAATAATATTTGTGGTGTATGAAAGAACAAAATAAATTACTTTGACATAAAAGCTGATGTAATTTAACTATATGAGTAGAAATTTTTTTTTCTTCATCTATTTTTATCCTTCAATTAGTCTAGACAAGTTTTTAAATTTTTCTTTAAAAAAAAAGAGGTTTAAATAGTTTAATGGAATTAAGAGATAAAAGTTTTAATAAAAATTATACAGTCAAAAATACTTTTTAAGATAAGCAAAAAGAAACTAGCTAACTTGACTCTTCAACATAGAAATTGTCCCAAAAAAAACTTTAACTTACATATTATCATGAACTAAAAGGTTGATTTAATACCATTAAGAAAATATACGCCTTTTATAAACAATATTTAATAATCTTAAAAATATTTAAAAATCACTTGTTTTTGCAAAAATTACATTTTTCTAAAATTTTAAATTTTTGCAATCAAGGATTTCGAATACTCACACAAAAAATCCATTTAAATATAGTTTGGACCAATCTTAACTAGAAATAATTCAAACATTAAGTCATTATAATTTACCTCTGCTCTTGTAGTGTAGCTTGAATTTCAGCTAGTCTTACAAGCGCTCGAGCCATTTTTAATTCAGCGGACACCTGTGTACAATTTATACTTCCTATATTATGGGCTTCTTCCCAATAACGATTTGCCTGTAAATAATTGGATGATATAAAAATAAACACTGAATGATTCGATAAAAATATTACATAAAATTTTATTACTTAGATTAAGCTATTAAAACAAGGCTTTTCAAAGAAAAAAATAATTCAAAATGCATACATTTGAATTAAGATACAAATCCAAATAACTTATACTACACTGAATTTTTTTTATCAGCATTGGAAAGAAAAGAATCAGAGTATTTAAGTACTTCAGAAACTAAAATCTGAATTTGCTTATTAATTTCTTTAAAAGAATAAATAGCCAGGCATAAGGCTGGTAGAAGTAAGAAAATAAAATTATACTTATTTACAGAAAAGTATACCAGTCACTTGAATATTAACTAAATCTAATAATTTAAAAATTACAAAGAACAGTTAGATTACTTTGTCAAGTTGTAGTTAATAAAGTTTGTAATATTATAAATAGTTGAGTAATATTATATTTAAACAAAATGGTTATAACAAAGTTTTATTTAAAATTCAGAGATTTTGTAGATATTTCATAAAACAAAAGCTTTGTAGATTTTAAAAATAGAAACTGACACATGAAAATTCAATGAAAGTCAAAATATGATAAAAAGTCTGAAAGTCAATGAATGATATTTTAGAGTGAATAAGGATTTAATCCAAACAAATGTAACCAGTTATTGAAGAAAATGGAACGAATGGAATAAAATAAATAATAACCATAATTTCACTAGGATTATTGAGAATAGATTGCTTCTCCGCATTACCCATCCCAAATTTGGATGCCGCATCTTCCTAAAACAAAAAAGTAGGCGATAAAATATAAGGAATTATACCTAAAAAAAGAAATTTTGTAACATAAAAGGAAAAAAATACATGCAAACAAAATAAAATTGGGTAAAAAAATAACAAATAAATATTACATGCATTGTGTTTTATCAAACATATACTCAGATTTCTTTATCTCATTAAAATAAATCAAAATTATAATTAAGCCACATTTAAGTAATTAAGTAAATAATAATGATGTCAATGATTTAATCTAATGACTGAAATTAGTTTTAAGAAACTTATTTAGAATTACTAAAAAAAAAAAATTAATAATTTCTAATATTTTAAGCATAATGCATTTGGAAAATGTTAAGTTAATGGCATAAGCATTTAGAACTTAATGGTAGGAAAACCAAAAAATGGCTGTACTATTAAAACATTATGTACTCAATGCTCTAAGTAAAATGAATTCAAATGGTGAAATGATCAAATGGTATTTGTATTTAAGAACACTTCAAGTTAGGGAGCCATATATAACAAAGGATAAACAAAATCCCAAAAACAACAAATGGAATCTTTAAATGATTTTTTGTCTTTTTGTCTGTACACTTGAAAAAATATTTAATATCTTTAAAGTGACTTAACTAAGACAAGGAATTTAGAATTGAACTTACAATGTAACAAGTATAATGAAAATCTAATTGAATTTTTTTTTAATGATTATTTTCACTATAAACATTTTGCTATTCAATTTTTTAAATTTTCTACTGCATATGTTATTAAATAAGTGGGAGGTGGGGGTGGAAGAATTCAACTAGGGCCAGGATTTAAGTTTTTCTCATGAGTTGTGTTTATATGAATTTATTTCCATAATTAATCATAAAAGAATTCTAACATAAAATATGCTTTTTAAAGTGTAACATGTATAGTTATAAAATTGACACAATTAAAAATATTTTAGAATAATATTATTATCAAATTATTATTTTCAGTCCTCTTGCATCCAATTAAAAGGAGAAAAAAAAGGAAAAAAAGATAACTTTACTTGTCTTTCAGCATGATCTGCTTGCCAGCCCACAACATGAGATATTAAATCTTCTCTATAATAATTGGCTAATGATGGCGTTAATGAAGGTACGGATGGTCTCAAAGCCACTGTTGCTAATGAACTCGTCCCAGCTGTGTTTAAATTTTGCAAACTGCTCACGCTATTAGGTGGACTTTCATGTCTAAAATTAAATTTATTGTTATCTTACATAATAATTCTAGAATAAAATATAAGATTTTAAAAAGAAATTTAAAAAAATCTTAGAACTGAAACCCTTAAGAAACAAGTTGATTATATTTAAAAACAAAAGAAAAATTTACTTAGAAGATAATTCTTAATGTAAACATCAAATATAGGCAAATTACCTTTTAAAAAAAAGTTTGACTCATTATTATAAGACACAAATAGTTTTGAAGAATTATTTCAGTTGTAGCATCAAAGAAAATANAGATATACGATTTTGAAAATGAGAAAATACAAACTGGGATATAGAATTTTTTAAACGCGTAATTTTTAGATTGCATAAATAAGAATTATGATGCATAACTTTTAGAATGTGTGAATGCGAATCCCAATGCCTTATTTTATAATCACGCATAAATACGAAAATTAATGTTTGATATTATAAACCGCATGAGCAAATCAACACATGGATTTTTAAACTTGCGTGAATACGAATCGCTACATAGGTTTTTAAAAGACGTAAATACGAATCACAATATCGGATATTTAAATCTCGTAAATAAGAATCGCAACGTACAACATTCAAATCGCGTGAATAAGAATCGAGATATTAGCAGATTCCAGGCTTGGGACCTCTAAAAGGCTTGTCAGAAGCAGCGGTGTTTGAACTATAAAAATCGGATCTATCTGGAGGGCGGGTAAAAAATTCGGAAAATCTTATCTGCTGCGTGTAAAAGGGGAGAAAATAGGTAAAATAAGTAAAAATGAGAAAGAATTGGTAGCTATGTAGTTTGAATTTTCTGAAAAAGCGGAATACTTATAAAAAGAAATGAAATTTTTAGAAAATCTGAATTTTTGATAAGAAAGCTGAAATTTAAGAGATAAAAGTGAAAAAAGCGGAAATCCGCTAAAAAGCGCAAAAATCTCATCCCTGAATATAGGCAAATTACCTTTTAAAAAAAAGTGTGACTCATTATTATAAGACACAAATAGTTTTGAAGAATTATTTCAGTTGTAGCATCAAAATAAATAATAACCATAATTTCACTAGGATTATTGAGAATAGATTGCTTCTCCGCATTACCCATCCCAAATTTGGATGCCGCATCTTCCTAAAACAAAAAAGTAGGCGATAAAATATAAGGAATTATACCTAAAAAAAGAAATTTTGTAACATAAAAGGAAAAAAATACATGCAAACAAAATAAAATTGGGTAAAAANACTTCAAACTATTTCAGGAGATACATTAACAGAGGTGCCAGTTTTAAAAACCACCTACAATCAGAAGTACAATAATATATATAATGTTAAAAAATTCAAATTAGTGCTATTTCAAGGTGTTTTTACTACTTAATTTTATATAAATTAGTTATAAGATTATACTTGAATTTACTAATTAAATAAAAAAATAACACTTAAGTGTTACTTTTATTAAAAATAATCACTGCCAACAACAATATTTCATAACTCTAGGTAGTTATTCAAATAAAAAAACTTAGTTTTAATGAATTATTATGAGACATTTTAAAAACCATAATTTTTATTACTCAACTTCAAGTTGACAACAAAATCGTGATAATTATGGATAAATCATAATAGTTGACACCTCTCAATTTTCTATTATTATATACATTACAGCTATTGATAGGCATATAATATTCAGCTTTTAAAACAAATTTTAGAAATAAATTCAATAACCAAAGAAGAAATACCACTGTATCTGATTTAATCAGAAAATTGAACTTTAACAATGAGAATGCTTGATATGTGAACCACATTTGTCCAATCATAAATAGTTTAATGTAAGATCATTATATTGTGATAAAAATATCATAAAATATTTAATCATAATTACAAAAAATACTAGACTAATTTTGCACAAAACAATGATATATATTAATATAAATGGGAAAACTAACAAAATAATTGATAGACACGATTTATTATTCTTTAAAAAGAAAGTTGATAAATTGGTAAAAAAATACCATCTAGTGCAATATGTTACAAAGAAAAATGCATTAAAAATAATATTATATTCTTGGTATGTTATATACCTTGGTCCCATGTACCCATTTTTGATAAATAACATATGCCCAGAGAGCTGCCAAGTCTAAACAAAAACAAAACCCAGAATATCAGATGAGAATATCACATGAATTTTAACCTTAAAATAAACCACCCAAGGGTATCATATGTTTTTGAAATATTTCATAAGAGTGAAAAAAATTTTCAAAGAAATGAATGTTAATTTATTGTATCCCTTAAAAGTAAAATTTACGAGGATCATGACCACCTAGGATAAAAATCTAAGTGGTTAAAACTCTTCCTTTGATTGGCACTTATTTAAAGGTGGTAAAAGACGAAAATGTTATCTCGCACAAATATGCAATAGAAAAAAGTAAAAGATCAGAGATGGTTGAAATGAAAGATGGCTCCACGGACATGAGGTACCATAACAGTTGGATCTCAAATACGTAAATGTGACCTTAATTGGGGTCGTGGGATCTGCAATGTGGGTTGCCCCTAAAGTTTAAGAAACTCTACTCTAGAGTAAATAATCTTGTTATGTATTTCTGTTACGGAGAACCAGGGTTGGGTTTTTGACATGACAGTGGTAAAAACCGTGTTTTTACCGGTAAAAACTGTCAAAAACCTACTGCTTTCTTTAATTTATGGCATATAGCTGATAATATATTATTTTCACGTAATTGCCTTTATAAATGAATGTTGTAAATGATTTCTATTGATTTTTCAACTATATACATGTATTCTTATAGAAGGATATACATTCATACAGAAATATTGTAATATACTTATTGAAAATAGTGATACTTACTTTTATCATAATAGCTTGATTTGCAAAGGATTCAAAATTTTGCACTTCTTAATTGTTAGAAATAAACAAACTAACAAAAAAGCTTGGAACTATTAATAAATTNATTGAAGTATTCATTTTAACTTATCCTGCATATTTTTTTAAAAAAAAATTTATAAACAAGTTTTAGAAATATACAACAGCTGAGGAAATATTTTGTTTGACCAATAGAAATGACATAATAAATAACAGTTGACAGCAACATCTGTCAAATGCATCTTTAGATTAACACTTACTTTGATCCAAAGATGACTGGTAGTGTTGTACAAAAATAAGTCGTTTAAGTAGCCAGCAGCCGAAGAATAACCACCAAAAAGAAGAAGGTGCTCATTGTGATCAACATTGTAAGTCAGCAGAGAAGATCCAACTCTACTTGGAGGTATTGACATATTGTTAGGTGATGCTTTTTGAAGGTTAAAAAGAGTCTTCCAAGCTAAGGTGTGATAGGAGAGTTTAAGTGAGCAGTCCTCACCAGCATATCCTTTGTTGCATACACAGATACCATATTGCTATGAATGAAAATCATTGAAGTTAAGAGAAATGGTATAATGGCTGACACATTTACATAAAGAATTCACAATACATGCTAATATTTTTTAGTCGAGAGCCCCCGTGGCAGAATCGCGGTGACATTGTCACAGAACGTTACAGAGTTCCTGCAGAATGATTTTTCCTTTGGAAAGTTAAAATTTGAATCATGCATTTAGATAATAACTTTTTGAAGCTCCCAATTTACGCCGATAGTATCATAAAACGATGCAATGTTTTGATTGTATTTACGCATTTATTAATATTGTCATGCATGCGGATTTTAAATATCCAGATATATTTCAAACAAAGTGTAAAATTCTGATCGTGCATTTGAGTGTTTACTTTATAAGGCAATAATTCTATCACATTTTTGGCAGTTATTGCTTTTGATATCTCCAAGGTCTTTAAATCCGATATATTTTATACAATATTATTTATTACAACAACCTAATCTCGAAACGAAACACACATTTGAGGAGTTCGATTAGCTCATTTCGTTGTCAATCTTTTTTTGGCAATTACGGATTTCAGATTTTTAATTACTTTTCTTATAGAGATGATTATTTATAAAATGCAAATAAAAAATAATTCGTGCATCCCCCCTAACAAAATGCGAGAACATCACCCATTTTATTAGAATAAAAAATTATTACATCTTGAATTTAAAAAAATTATATAGTTTTTTTTTGCAAATACAGTGCTTTTCTTATTCTAAATTAGTAACATATACGTTTGTTATTAAAAGTATCTTGCAGAACAATATGAATGTTAGAGAGTTTTGTTGCAGATAGCTCGAAAAAATTCTGCAACAGGGGTCCTGAGAATGGACACAAAAGCCAGAAAGTGGGAAGGCCTGTAATAATTATAATTGAGATGACCATGCAATAAGGTTGAAATCTTATTCAAAAGTCAAAGAATGAATAAAAACTATCTGAAAAAAATATACAATGCTTACCTCACTGAGTGAGTACTGCTATCAGAATCTGGTGTGGTTCTTTCCCTGTCGATGTCTATTTTATTATCGGGAAAATGAGCACCACTTGTGGAATTGACTTGAAGAGTGGCACTACTTGGTAAACTATTTGAATGAACAGATACAGAATGATGATTCACTTGATTTTGGGACTGTGCAGGAGAAACAGATGACTTTGCCTGATGATGGGAATCTAATCAAAATAAAATAAAATTATAAATTTTTCAACACGTTTGAAGTAAATATATTTGAAGAATTTCAATATTACCTGTGGTCCGAGATAGATTAGTAACTTGTTTAGTTAACAAAAGAGCCTGCTGTATTGTTCTCAGAGCTATAAATAAAAATTGTCTTTTTAAATACCAAGTTTACAAAACAAAGGCACAAAATAAATTTTATCATGGACAAATAAGTCCTAATATACAAGATTTAGTAATGATATTTTAAACATTAGTATCAGATAATATTTAAAACCTTTATAAACCAAAATAAATTTATAAAAATATTATGGCAATGCAAATCTTTCTGGAAAACCAACACACACATATATATTATTTAACAGAAAAATAAGCTAGTACACAAAACTTGATATTCTCTCTTTCTATATATACATATAAATGTCAAATAAACAATGCATAGTTCACTGTATATGTTTAGGGAGATTACAAAAACATGATGCAATATCCTTTGATGTTCAGGAAAACACAAAATTTTATATAATGGTATTATAAGATAGGCACGTAAAAACTGTGTAATATACAGTGGTGGCCAAAAGTGTGAACATTTTTTGAAAGTTTCATGTTTTTCAACTTTGTGTGCTTGTAGTATATATTAATTTTCACTTAAATACAAATGTCTATATATCAAATTGAAGGTAATTTAATGTAAAATTCAATAGCAAAAACAGAATTAAAATATCTGTATTACAAAAAAAAATTATGTTCATTTCATACAGCCCTCATCTCAATCCAATTGAAAATTTGTGACGATGTTTGAAAATTCTTGTACAAAAAAAACGTCCATCCATTAAAAGACAACTTATTGAAGCTATAATTGATTCTTGGCACCATGTGATTACGAAAGATGAGCTCCAAACACTCGTTCACTCAATGAAAAGATGCTGTGAAGCTGTCTTAAAAAATAAGGGTTATGCTACTAAGTAATGATTGTGTAAGTATCACTTTAAAAAAATGCAAATCTAAGATAGATCTTACTATTAGTTGCATAACTTTTTTTGTAATACCAATATTGTAATACTGTATTTATTATTAAATTCTACATTAAATTACCTTTAATTTGATATATAAACGTTTGTATTTAAGTGAAAATTAATATATTCTACAAGCACACAAAGTTGAAAAACATGAAACTTTCAAAAAATGTCCACACTTTTGGCCACCACTGTATAATGGACCGGATATTCCATATAGCCACGTTATATATAATGTAGCATTTTTTGTTTTCTATTTGTTTTTTCTTTTTATTTATTTTATAATTTTGCCTAGATTTGTGATTGAATTGGGGTTTTTTTCTTTAACAATGTTTTCTTTCTTAAATTTATGCCAAAATTTGATGGAAGTTGAACGGTTGTCGTTTATTATTGGTTATTGAATAGTAATTATCAGTAATCAGGTTGAGTAATTATCATGTATTAACTGTTGTAAAGTTATTTAATCTCTACTAGGTTATTTTAGGAAGGATAAGTTATTAAAATGTTTAAATTTGTATAAAATTTAAATATTAATTACTCGCAACTTGCTGAACAAGGAATTATGCTCTTTTTATATTAATTCAGTTAAAAATTTTATGAATTGGTGACGAATACATAATTACTATCAATTAGTTACAAAAGTGCAAATAGTGTATATGGAGCTAGCACTATTATTTCATGAACACAAAATTTAATATTTATTGTGATTTCAATAGTTTTAAATCTGTCTAACTTCCCAATTTTAAGTTATTTTCTCAAAATTTCATACTTTTTAAAGTAGGTAATTTCAATATTAGTCAATATATTTTAAAATAGATAAAAATATAATAAATTAAAATCTAGAACAATTTATGGGTTTA
>NC_092212.1:41491182-41517987 GCF_043381705.1 Parasteatoda tepidariorum | reverse complement strand
CCCTTGTTGCACTTGTCTTTGAAAGCTTGCAGTTACTTCCACTATCATTAAATCTTAATTTTAATTAATTATTAAATCATAACTACAGACACTTGAAAACATACATTTATTATTTTATTAATATATGCATGCATTTTAAATAAATTATTAAGCTAATTAGCTTTATAATTCGATATATATATGTTAATTTATTAATAAAAATTAGTAATTAATATGATTGCTTTGGTACTTTTAGTAAAGTAAAGAAAAATTGACAATGTTTTTAATAGAACATGTAAAGCCCATAGAAAGAAATTATTGCCTTTTTAGAATAATAATGCCCTTTTTTTTAAACTTTTGCCTTTTTTCTGCCTAGAATGAGCTCTGGCATCAGCATAAACTGATTTATTCAATATTTTGTTAATGAATTATAAACTAGTCCTCATGCTTAACTTTTGATGAGTTGGAGTAATGTAGCAGAGTTTGCAAAAACCTGTATTATATGTACTTATAATCAGGGTTTGTTGATTTAAATCATGATTTTTAAAAAAAATCTAAATCAACTGATTTTTTTAGTATATATATATATATTGATTTAAAAAGTTAAAAAACAGCGTTTTAAAATATTGATACTTTTATTATTTTCTTTTCTTAGTTATAAAATTTATTTTAAATTGCTGCATTAATTAATTTTAGTTGACGAAATTACTTTCTTGATGTGTGTTAAATTCTAACACACTTGAAATTACATTTTTAAAAATCTTTTGATTCTCGAGATTGAAAGTACAGATTAAAGTAAACATTTAACACTGTCCTAATATAGACTTGCATACATGTAGAAAGTAATTAATAAACATGAATTTTTTTCACAAAAAAATAATGTTAATTAAAATTCTACCGTTTGATTGAAAAAGCATGGAATTAAAATCTACATTATATTTTAGTGGTGGAAAATGTATATTTTTAAAGCTTGAGGTTATCTTAAAAAGAAATTACCATAATATGCCAAAAATAGGGTTTAAATTCTCTATTTCATCTAGTCTCTAAATTTCAATCATGCATTTGTTTCAAAATGGTTGCTATGCATTCAAAGCTATGTATTATAATGAAAAATTGTTTTAGGTAGTTAGAGCTTCTAAAATATTGCTATAATACAGTTTTAATATTAATTTAATTTTGATTAAACATTTGTAAAATTTTTTTAATCATAAATCAAAATTCTTACAGTGTATTAAAATAAAAATCAAAAAAATCTGATTTAAATTTTTAAAAAATCAGATTTAAATCAAAAAAAAATCTGATTTTTTCTTTATTTTTAAAAGAAAAATTTAAATAAATCACAAACCCTGATTTCATGGTATAGTTAGTTCCATTTGATGACCAACAAAATGATAAAAAAAAAAAAAAACTAAGCAACACTTAGGGGTCTACCATAATATAAATTCTCTAAAAGAATGAACCAGCATGGTATGGAATAGATAGGTATAACTTTCCACTTTTACAATTAAAATAAATAAAGCTTAACCATTTACTTTTACAGTTTCTGTTCCATAGCTTTCCACAAGTGAAGCATGCATTAAGTGTATGAAATAAGTATTATATTTTAAACCATATGAACCAGGTAAATTTCGTTAAAAGTTCTCAAATTTTTCAGCAACTTAAAAAAATTGGAGAACTCATTTAAAACAATACTAACTTTACAATTTTAGTAGTTAGAAAAAAAGTTTTAAAATTTAATAAAAAAAATTTCAGTAGTTAGTTAATTATTTAAGATTAAAAAATTGTTTACTGTTCATAATTACATGCTTCCTTTTCAATCTAAGAAATTAATTTCCTTAACTTTTATAGGAAAAATTAAAAGCTCAATTATGCTACGCTATAAACAGCAATATTTCATCAATGATAAATAACTTTTTATTTAATGAACAATAAAACTTACTTTTAGATAGAAAGACATATCAAATATTATACATTTTATAAGAAAATTAATTTCACAATACAAGAGTTCAACATGCAGATCTAATAATTCATGAATATAAATAAATTTCAGATATAAGCATTAATCTGCACAACAAATGGGGAAAAGAATAATAAAAATTCACCATATTAAATGAATTGAATAGAGTTCATTAAGAGTCACATCATTAAGATCATCATTCATTCGGATACCATCATAATCTTACTTATAATTAAAATTATAAAGAAACTACAGTAGGGAACCGATTATCCGGAACGATCGGGACCATCGCTATTCCGGATAACTGATTTTTCTGGTTTTTTGAATCGCTACAAAAAGCCGTTTTTTTATTGTTAAACCCAATTAAAAAGAAAAAAAATTTGGAAATAATCTTAAAAAGAAGAAAAAACGATGAAGTAATACACTAATAATTATTTCCAAAATGATGGTAAGGTGAACATCTTTAAAAAAAAAAAATCCTAAAATCTTATGAGGAAAAATTTTTTTTTTTTTAAAATGGTGGGAAAATTTATCGAATTTCGTTCCGTTTTTTTGGTTTTCCGGTTTTCTGATTTCCGGATAACGGGTTCTGTACTGTATAATATTGTTGGACTACAATTATGGTTATTTTCTTGAAAAATTTTGTAAAAAGAAAAGATAGTTTATTAATAGAGTCACATCAGTTTTATCTTACAAGAGATCATAAAAATGTTCTCACCTTATTTTTTAAAAAATCTTTCATATTGAATGAAATTTAGTACTGAGGTTAAAATAAATTTCTCAAAATAAGAATACTCAGTTATTTAAATCTAGTTCAATTCTATTTTCATTATAATTTGACTATCATTTTGTATACAATAAACAATTTTAAATAGAATATAATTTAGGCAGTTCTGTAAAAGAGAGAAACTTCATTTTTTTAGAACAATTACATTTATAAACTATAAATTAAATTTAAATTTTCTAAATTTGTAATTAAAATATAGTACATATTCTATAAAAAATCAATTGATTGTATTAAATCTGCTAATAGGTTCAAATTAAACTGTTGGTGCCGGATGAAAATCGCATTAACATAAAAAATAATTACTTATGTATCCTCTTAATGCTATGAATTGATCAATTAAATTTTGAAGCTTACAGAATAAAGACAGTTTATAAAAGAATAAATACAAAATGTGGCAATTTTATTGCGAAAATATTTTAAATCATTCCTGAAAATTTTCTCATTTATGCAAGTTCATTTGAATTCGCTATTCGCTTTACAGATTTTATTTTGCCCTGTTTTTTCCAAACATTTTATTTTCTGCTTTTTATGTGATATTATTATTTAATGTGTTCTATTTTGTTTAAAAAAAAAAAAACTTTTTTTTTATTTTTTAGTGCTCCTTACACTACTGTATTGATATATTTTGCTTTGGCTATATTTATACAATATTAGAAAGCACATCTTTTGCAGACACAATCGTGTGAGCTGAAGAGATTATATATTTTCTCCGCAGAATTTTATTAAAAATCATTTTAAAATTTTTTTCGAAAATAATTTTGTTTGCCTCTTTTTATTTTTCTGTAATTTTTTCTTTCATTTTTCCTATGTTTTCTCTACTTTCTAAACCTATTTTATGAGTTCTATATACTTGCAGCTTATGCACGGTAAATAAAACTCTTTTAATTTTTTTTCAATTTTCTCTTTTTATTCTTTTTGTATTTATTGTGCTATATATATATCCAGTAACAGACATGGCAATTTTTATCAGACTTGACATAATAATTAAATCAAACCGGATCATAGTTAAGTTTCCAAAGTCTAGAAGCACTTAGATTATTGAAAATTTAGGGGGGGGGGGGGAAATTGAGCATTGACAGAAATATTTGAACAAATAACAGCAAGACATTATTATATGAGAGATACATTGCTAAAAAAAATATTTTTGTTCAGTAAGTTTAACTGCTTATACATCCACATTGAAAATTGAAATTAGTGATGTTGAGATTTTGAATAATAATGTATCTATGGAAGTATCATAAAAAAGTCAAATTAATTATAGAAATAACATTTTTTTAAAAAAGAAGAAGAGCTAACTAACCTTCATGATGGTCTTTGTCTTTTCGTTGAGAGCTGGTACGATGATAGCGAGGACTACTTCTGTTTTCTAGTACATCATTTCTACCGGATACATCACTATTACTTGTGAGGGGAGAACTTTTAACCTTTTCATTAGATCTATCATTTGGTTTAGGAAATTTACCCGTGTTCTGAAAGGTAAATAAAATTTATTTCAAATGATAAATTTTGATTAGGAAATTTATCAATTCTGATAAAATTTATCATTTATCAGAAACAGTTCCCAGACCAATTACCTAGACATAGTTTCTTCTTTAAAATCTACAATTTATTAACACATTGTTAAAACAAATTTTTGAAAGATTAATTGCTATTATTTGCAGAACCTTTTATTTTTTGATTAAATTCAACACTTGGTTAAAGAAATTTAATTTCGTTCTTAAGATAAATAAAATTCATTTGGACAAAATCTAATTCAAGTAATGACAAAAATTACTTCAGAGGGTCAATATTATGTCAAATTAACCAATAAAAAAAAAACATTATTACAAGAATACAGTTCTTTTAATTAGATCAGGCTACTTAATCAACAGATTTAAATGAAAATCAATCCAAATAAAATTACAGGAGATATTGCTATAGAACTTTTAAAATGCAAGATTCCATTTAATAATAAATAAAAATTAAATTTACTTATTAAAGAGTGAATGCTTTAAAAGAAATGATATTGTTCAGTTAACAGTCAAATAAATTATTTAAGTAACAAATCAAAACTTTTAACTCTACATTAAACATTTTAACGATCCATTGATTGGTGCACTTTTATAAGTGCAAAATATTCTGCAAGAACATAATATTTTGCACAAGGTCAGGTTCTATAATCAATGAATTAATTGGTATATCTAAAAACAAAATTTCAAAATGGAAATTTTCTCAATTTCAAGACTATATTGCTATAAAACTTTTAAAAAGACAAGAATCTAATTGTTGACATAATTAGGTCCATTAATTAAAAAGTGGGTTACATCAAAACAAATTACTATTGTTCAATTACCAGTTACATAAATTAATCAGGTGGCAAGTTTACCTAGAATTTAAAAAAAAAAACTTTTTTTTTTTTAACATGTTGGTATAAACCAGTTTTTATTTATTCATTTAAACCAAAAAGCTAAATAGTATCTTAATTCCCAAATTAAAGTATTTAAATCAATAAAAAGCATTTCAAACATTTCAGAGAAATCTTTTTTAACTATTAATATTTTGAATAAAGAATTAAAAAATATTCACTTTTGTTGCAGAAATATGAGGAAAAAAATAACAATATATATATATATATATATATAACTTACAAGGCCACTTAACATGCAAATAAGTATTTAATGTCTAAATGTTATTTTAGTAATGCTTGTAAAAGTTAATTTCTCCCGAGATGTCAGCTTAAACAAAAATGTCATAATTCAGCATTATTTACATTAATATCATCATTAAGTCGTATACAATTTTAAGCAATATCATTTTATTGATATAAGATAAAAAAATTTTAATTTATTAAATCAGTGAAAATTTTAACATAAAGGAGCATGAGATATTCGTGATAATATATTTTCTCAGTTAAAAAACTCAAATTAACAGCATGATGAAATGGAATGAAGTTGACAAACAGGCTGCACACATAAAATTAAAATATAAAATAGTAAAGATATATTTTAGTACATACTAATTACTTTTAATAGAAAAAAGTACAAAAAGAATAAATTACTTTTTTGCCATTTTTTTTAATATAAGGGAGATTTAAATATAACAATATTCTTATTGAAGTATTGCAGCAACAAATAATAAGAAATTAATTTAAAAATGTTTTATATGACTTTTTAATATTTTTCCTTAAAGTTTTTTTCTTTTAAATATAGTATAAAAAATTTAATTTCAAAATATTATAATGTGAATATAAACATACTGCATATACAATACAAATTTGTAAAAAAGTACGCTGAAAAAATAAAATTTATGAAAAGCACCTCATTCCTATATATACTTTTGACAGTAGCATTAACAAGTAGTATATAAAAATAAAAGTTAGCAAAACTCTTAACTCTTTTGATTAATACATTCTTTAACAAATTTTTAGAACTTTCAGAGCATGGATTTAGTAATGCTCTATTTCGTTTTAAGCATTTTTAAGGCACATTGTTTACATAGTTATTATTGAAGAAACTCTTTAAAAATTGGAGATTTATGTTTATGTAAAATTGATTCTCATTAGAAAATAAATTTAGAATTGTTAAAAATGTGAAAAAACTTTGTATTTTTTCATTTGGTTACATTCAAACTGAGAAAAATTACATAAATAGAAAATTTAAAAAAATAATAATAATAGAACAGATTGTAAAAAAAAATTTAAAAAAAAAAAAGAAGAGGGAACTGTGGTTTAAAGCAATCAATTCTGAAAATAAATAAATCTGGAATAAACAATTAGATAATCTGATTTTAATACTTAGGAAAGTGCTATTAAACAACCTAACCAAGTGTACAGTTATATCATTTGTAATTGCATAAAACCTGATTCAAAGTTCTTTTTAAATGGAATTCTTTTAAGTAGCAACATAAACAATATTATAATAAAAGAATGGAATAAACATTATTTTGAGATAATTTTAAGGGAAATCAAGCCTTATTATGAACTTAAGCTTCACTTTTAAAAAGGTTATTTAAAAAAATATCAAAACTGAGATCACAGTTAAAATGTTAATAATGAATACATTTAATGAAATAATTAATACAGTTAATCTAAAACAGTTACATATCTAACATATCAGTTACAAAGCCGATTTAGGCATTCATGTTTTACTTGATGATAATATTGAGTAAAACAAGAAGCTGTAAAAAACTATACTGTAAAAACTATAACATCACTGTAAAAAACTATACTATAACAAAACGCAGATTTTATGAATGTTAAGTAATTAATTGAATAAGGTTACAGAACAGGATTAGAGTTCTTGATAAAAAAATTTGTTAAAACTATTAAAATCTATGATGGTACTCATAGAAACATTATGCTTTTTTTTTTAAAAATATACTTAAAATATTAAATTAAAATATAAAATTCTTATAAGTATATGCTTATATATTAATAAGTATAATTAAAAATAATTATATTAAGTAGATTTTATAGTTTCAATCAGAAGAATTTTCTCTTTATATTCATAATTTCTTTTATTATTTAAGTTTTCATATAACTGAAATAAAAATACTTTTCTATTATAGTTAGCAAAATATTTTATAATAAACAGTATATTTGAAAGTCTAACAGCTACATATAATCCAAATTATAATGTAAGGGAAATTTTTTCTTTTAAAAAAACTTACATTTTAATACGGTAAAATAAGAAAAAGATTCTGTGGAATCTGCACCTTAAGTAATTTAACCTTTCAATTCAAAGTTTCATATTAGCTTTTATATAAGGAATTTTTGGCATAAATAATTACTAAAATATTAAAATTTCTTTTTGTAATTAAAAAATCATCATTATAGCAACTTTAAAGTTTCAAAAAGACCATTTGTCAACATATATTAGTCTATATTTCAAATTTTATGTAATAAAAGAGTTTTCAAAACAATTTCTTTTTGGGGACTGGAGTTTTATTCCAACCATTGATTAATATTGTCCATAAAGTTGGTATAATTGAAAATAACACCAACTTTTCTTCCATAAACATACTAAAATGATAAAAAAAAATAATTTAAGATTTTGAATATGCTTATTCATTACTTTACATTTCAACTTAACATACAAATAAAAATTTTATATCAAATCGTTAAATTAGTAAAGTATGCAGGGATGCTACTCGCAAAATATCAAATTGTCTCACCAGAAATTGCATTTCGTCTCAGTTAAAATCTCTTTTTGGCTCAGTTTGTCTCAGCTAAAATTATTTTTTCACTCAGTTTATCTCAGCTAAAATGATTATTAATCAGTTTGATAACAATATAAAGATAATTTTCAGGATCCATAAAACCATTAATAGCATACTAGGAGTACTACAATTATACATACATTCACTATTGCTAGGATTTTAAAAAACCTGCATATGATTGATTATAAGAGTCCACAAAATTGTTTTATGGACTCTGTTGTTTTCATATATATTGCATTTATCATTTATGCCAATGAATAGTATCTGTTNTTCCACCCTCCGGAAATCCAATCACATGCATTTTTTACATCAACTGCATAAGGATTTGGGAGTTTATTATCCAGATTATAAACAACGTTCTGAACTAATCTTTTTCGATAGTATCCTTTGAAACATTTTATTATTCCCAAATCTAATGGCTGTAGAATCGACGTGCAATTTGGGGGAAAATAAAACAATTTTATATTTTTCAAACTTGGAGGATTGTTGTGAGGAGTGCAGTTGTCAACTAAGAGAGCTATTTTTTTCTTCTTTCTTTTCATCTCCTTATCCACATCAAGCAGCCAGTTGTTAAATATTTCTTCTGTCATCCAGGCTCTTTTGTTTGCCTTGTAGTCAACTGGTAAACTTTTCACATTCTTAAAACATCTAGGTTTAGCGTATTTGCCTATAACGAACGGCTTCAGTTTATCGGTTCCAGTACTGTTTGCACAAAGTAGAACAGTTAACCTCTGTTTTGATTTTTTACCTCCTTTACAATTTTCTCCCTTAAATGCCATTGTTTTATCTGGCATGAGCTGATAAAATAAGCCAGTTTCATCAGCATTGTATACGTTTTCTGGAGAATAAGTTTTTTCAATAGTCACTTTTTCTCGTCGCTTCCAGGATGCAACATCACTGACTGGAGCTGACTTTTCTTCACCTGAGATGGTTTTAAAAACAATACCATGACGTTCTCGAAATGATGTAATCCACCCATTGCTGGCTTTAAACTCGTTGTTGCCTAGCAAAGACGCAAATGTTCTTGCTTTTTCTGCAATCATTGGACCACTAATTGGCACATTTTGTTGTCTCATTTCGTGGAACCATCTTAGGGTAGCTTTGTCTACATCCTCATTAACTGCACCTTTAAATCTTTTCCTTTTACCATCAATTTTGCTTCCTTCCACAGCATCTTCGATATCTTTTCTTTTCTTCAAAAAAGTAGCTATTGTTGATTGTGAAATCCCATATTTCTTAGCAGCGACAACTTGCTTCAATCCTTGATCAATTTCCGATATGATATTTAATTTTTCTTCAAAAGATAATGCTTTACGCCGAGCCATCACTTCAAAATTAAAAGTAACTTTATTGCAAGGAAAACATGCCAGTCCGTAGTGAGTAACGATAAGGACTTACTTATGAATGAGAAGATTTGAAAGTGACCATTCTGAAAAAAGAGCGCCCACTTGCAACTTGTCTCCTTTCCACAGCTAATGAATGGTGAGGAAAGCAAGACGATTGACCTTCGGAGTGTTCTTTTTAAAGCAGGGATATCATCATTGGCGAGAAACTCCCCCTCCCCCCACCTAAGGCGGACTACATATTGACGAGACATCGATGCGACAGTGACACGACAAGAGGGGAATTCCTATTCAACAGCATTAAGACGTGCACATTACCTCTGCGCATCCTAATGCTATTGAATAGGAATTCCCCTCTTGTCGCGTCGCATCGATGTCTCGTCAGTGTGTCACCCGTTTTTCTACCGAAGGTCTCTCCCTCCTACAATACCCCTTCACCCATTTCTAGTGCTCTAATTTCCCCTAAAAGTGGCTTTTTTTCTCAGAAGCAACGAAAGAATATTACATACAAAGGAGATGAAAAAAAAAACATTTTGTTATCTCGCATTTAGGCTCGATGGGGAGTCGTTTTCCAACGGTAGAAAAATCGGAATAGAACTATCAACTATCAAAAGAGGAAAAATTATCGTTGTAGACATGTTTAACTGTAAAGTGGTTATCGCTATAAACAGGTTAAAAATACATTGAGTAAATAGGAATTTCACCGGAACCTCATGGAAATATCGCTATAGACAGGTTTATCGTTATAGACAGTATCGTTATACACAAGTTTCACTGTATAACAAAACACAGATTTTATGAATGTTAAGTAATTAATTGAATAAGGTTACAGAACAGGATTAGAGTTCTTGATGAAAAATTTTTTTTAAAACTATTAAAATCTATGATGGTACTCACAGAAACATTATGCTTTTTTTTAATAATATACTTAAAATATTAAATTAAAATATAAAATTCTTTTAAGTATATGCTTATATATTAATAAGTATAATTAAAAACAATTATATTAAGTAGATTTTATAGTTTTAATCAGAAGAATTCTCTTTATATTCATAATTTCTTTTATTATTTAAGTTTTCATATAACTGAAATAAAAATACTTTTCTATTATAGTTAGCAAAATATTTTATAATAAACAGTATATTTGAAAGTCTAGCAGCTACATAAAATCCAAATTATAATGTAAGGGAAATTTTTTCTTTTAAAAAAACTTACATTTTAATACGGTAAAATAAGAAAAAGATTCTGTGGAATCTGCACCTTAAGTAATTTAACCTTTCAATTCAAAGTTTCATATTAGCTTTTATATAAGGAATTTTTGGCATAAATAATTACTAGAATATTAAAATTTCTTTTTGTAATTAAAAAATCATCATTATAGCAACTTTAAAGTTTCAAAAAGACCATTTGTCAACATATATTAGTCTATATTTCAAATTTTATGTAATAAAAGAGTTTTCAAAACAATTTCTTTTTGGGGACTGGAGTTTTATTCCAACCATTGATTAATATTGTCAGTAAAGTTGGTATAATTGAAAATAACACCAACTTTTCTTCCATAAACATACTAAAATGATAAAAAAAGATAATTTAAGATTTTGAATATGCTTATTCATTACTTTACATTTCAACTTAACATACAAATAAAAATTTTATATCAAATCGTTAAATTAGTAAAGTATGCAGGGATGCTACTCGCAAAATATCAAATTGTCTCACCAGAAATTGCATTTCGTCTCAGTTAAAATCTCTTTTTGGCTCAGTTTGTCTCAGCTAAAATTATTTTTTTCACTCAGNTGTCATTAATTTGCAGTATTAAATTTACAACATTCATTTCATATTATTTAATAAAATGATCATGCCTTTTTTTTCCAATTAAGACAGCATGAAAATTGTAGGGTAATGTATTTTTTCAATTAAAAAACATTCAAAATAATGGAATAATGATGAAAAATACTAAGGAAGGGCAATATAGATAGGTAAAATTGAAGAAAAGGCAAGTTTAAGTACTAATGATTGAATAACATAAAATAAAATTTCTTTGAGTTTTATTTTAACCTAATAAAGCTTTAAGCATTAAAGTTCTTTATAAATAATGTGGAATTAAATATTTTATAATTGATAATATTTTCAATGAATTATGAGAATTTGTAATTATTTTTGAATTTACTATTTTATATGAACATTGTATTTTGAAAATATTAGAATAATTTAAAAATACACGACAGACATACAATAAAAAATTTATTTACATTGAAAAACTGAAAAAAATTCTAAAAATAAAGTCCTTAAGTCTGCAAAGCACCTCTTTCCATTATGCTTTTGATTGTAACAAGCACTATGTATTAAAACATCTTTTCATCTTCATTTGTTCCAAAACTGTATTTTTTAAATAATTTAAAAAACCATCAGAACATGTAGTTGTTTATGGTCTGTATTATTTTAAGAAATATTATGACTTAATTTTAAATTTACTGGCCTTAATCTATTTCACAAATAAATTTTTGTAGAAGAGCAATAATAAATATATAAAAATTACAAATCATGTATGTTCATTTAAAGCAACACAGACTCACATTGGCAATTAAGTTCAAGATTCTGAAGATTTTTGTGGGAAAATTTACTATTTTTTCATTTGACTAGATTTAAAGTAAAAACATTTATAAACAACAGATAATTAAGCAATTTAAATGATATTTTTTTCTTTTTTTTCTTTAAAGCCAAGCTTGGTTTTTAAAAAAATTTTTTTGATTTAAACCAGCTACATTGGTTTAAACCAGAAAACACTGCATTAAACAAGCTTTATTCATATTAAATAATAAAATTTGCCAAGCTTGGTTTTAAAAAAAATGTTTGGTTTAAACCAGCTACATTGGTTTTAACCAGAAAACACTGCAATAAACAAGCTTTATTCATATTAAATAAAATTTGCCTGAAATATTGTTTTAATTATTTTGTACCTACACTTATAAAAATTACATAAGAAATTTGCTGTGTATTTTAATTTTTAAAAAAAATCTAACTTTTTTAAAACAGAATTATGACTAAAAACAAAATTTTTACAGGCATAAGAGTTTGAGATTGCATCTGATGTAAATTTGTGTAGAATAGTAATAAAAACATTTTTCTATATCTAACAAATGGATATAAAGGAACAATGTATAAAGATATAATTCTTATTATTATCAATCTCATTCAAGAAATTTCAAGCTTTTCATGGTATAGTTATTGTTTGACAAATCTTTTCAGAAATTTAATTGGCTATAAATTATTTTAAACAATTTTGTCCTGCTTCATTATGCAAAATCAATTAGTATACTAAATAAAATTTTTCATTGATAAAATTAAATAAATAATTGTGCGCAGTAAGAATTACCTTTTTTTTTTTAGATTTAAAAACTTGTAATTTTGTTAATCTTTTAATCTTGAAAAATGAATTTTTAATTTTAAATGCCAACAAATATAATGCAATTACTGTATCGGATAAAAATTATTATTTAAAATTGCTTCTGAATACAGTTTTGTTACATGGTCTAACATCCTCTATGGGGTAAGTAATTGATTTATCTTTTTTTTAAAAAAAATTATATGGTTTAATTTTTTAGTGAGATAAAAAAAAAAAAAAAAAANTGTCCTGCTTCATTATGCAAAATCAATTAGTATACTAAATAAAATTTTTCATAGATAAAATTACATAAATAATTGTGCGCAGTAAGAATTACCTTTTTTTTTAGATTTAAAAACTTGTATTTTGTTAATCTTTTAATCTTGAAAAATGAATTTTTAATTTTAAATGCCAACAAATATAATGCAATTACTGTATCGGATAAAAATTATTATTTAAAATTGTTTCTGAATACAGTTTTGTTACATGGTCTAACATCCTCTATGTGGTAAGTAATTGATTTATCTTTTTTTTTAAAAAAAATTACATGGTTTAATTTTTTAGTGAGATAAAAAAAAATAATACTGAAAAGTGGATTTATTTCAGGCTCCCCTATATTTAATGTTTGACTCATATACAATATATTAGTTAAAATATGAGTAATAATACTTGTAGAAATACATAAATGCCGATTAGATTTTTGATACACTGGTACAGATATAATCCTTACACCATAAAATACTCTAATTAAAAAATGTCATATTTTACTTCAGGTTCAAATTCAATGACTTATTTTACTTCTGATGGATAAGTTTTCAAAATTTGTATAAAAAGTAACAGAACTATGTCAAAATAGCAAGTTAATAGCTAAATTCTTTACTTAGGTCTGTTTTTAAACCAACAATTGTTAACCTCACTAGTTTAAATTTTATAAATGTAAATAATCTAAAAAAAATTTGCTTTATTATGTTTAAAAATATTTAATTAATATCTTACCTCATAAGAATGGCTTTGGTTTCTGTCAAAATACCTGGAAAAAAATAGTATCAATAACACATTTTAGAGAAATAAATATAGGGAGGTCCACTGAATGAACCTCCTACTATTCAATTAAAATAATTGAAATTCAATTTGTACATAATTGAAATGTTATCACTTCACCAGAATCATAAGTTACATGTAAGAATAAGAGAATTTACTTCTAAGACAAAAAATTATAAGAAAATTCTAACATTCATAAATATGCATTATTATTTTTCTCTTACCATCTACTTTTTTAATATTAATTTTAAAAAAATTACTAAGAATCCTTTTGTATATATAATGTAATTAATATATAATGGTAAACAAATAGTATTCAACAGAAAAAAGCACTAATAAAATGAGTGGAAGTTAATATCTTAGTATATTTACAAAAATAGACATTTTTAAAATCTAAGTGCAGTAAAAAAAGTTTAAAGAATAGTTTTTTCTTTGATAAAATATGAAAATAATATTATTTGTGCCCGTTAAATGTTGTTCCGGAGCTCATAAAGTATGCATCTGGCATTTGTCAAGCTTAAAAGCATGTCAAGACTAATAAGAACAACTTTTACACAATATAGCATAGGAAATGCTTAAACTTATAAATCATGGATGTCTTAATATTTTGGAAGTATTGTGCATTTGTTAATTATAGCACAAAAAAAATTAAAAACAAATGTTATTTAAAAAAAAAAAACTAAGTAAAATTTTAAATTTAGTAATGAAATCTAAAAAAAAGAGCAATATAGCTATTAAACTAACATATCAAAACACAAATGGACAAGACTTAATACCAATCTACACATTATTATGTCTGAAATCTAAAAAAAAGAGCAATATAGCTATTAAACTAACATGTCAAAACACAAATGGACAAGACTTAATACCAATCTACACATTATTATGTCTGAAATTTACATTATTATTTGCTTAATAATGCTTGAAAAAGCCTGTTTGTTCATATAGAAAATATCCAACAGAACCACACTTAGGAGGGAGCCAAGTTAGAAAACCAAAATCATAAAAAAAAAAATTGAAACCAACACAAACTATTCAATTCATAACTATCAATTACTAGTCGAATTATGTGCTTTTTTCTTAACAGCTTACATTTCTATTTTCCAAAGTGAACAATTTTATAATATTAAAAACATTCCAACATACTAAGCTAAAATATAGTTTTAATGCTACAGAAGCATAGCATAATTTAAAAAATAATAATCACTATACTGAAAAAGAGAAATATCTTCTGACATTCCCCATACATTAATATGTTTTGTATAGTTCACAAAAACCTAAGACATGGCTTTGCCTGGACTTTTTACAGCTAACATATATCTATAACAGTTTAAAAAAACTGTCATTCTTAAAATAATGAAAATTTTAAACGTAATTATCGTTGGTTAAGGCAAAGTTTAACCTTATTTATCTTACAACTTGAAAATCTTAAATTTTCGAGATTAAGTTATAAAATTGGCAGATGGAATATAACGGGTTTAACAGCACAAAAGTAAATTTACCGTAAAGTCTAAAACTAAGACCATATAATTTTTAACTTGAAAGGTAATGTAAAAAATGATGCAATAAAACTGTTATTAAGAGAACAAATTAAGCCAAGAACTATAAAAAAAAATTTATCAAGAGAAATTTGAAAAGGCAATTTTACTTTTCTAGTGTCTACTGAATAAATGAAAAATAATGATGCAATTTTTTATAACGAAATCTAGCTGAATATTCAAAAAGGGACATCTGTACAGTTTCATTTTTTTAGTGTGAAATCAGAAACTGTTGACACAATTTTTCGTGAAATACAGCTTTCTCTTAACAAAACAGATCGTTTAAAACACATAACTGGTGAGAAATATCAGGGGTCTGTCTAGGTTTTTCTGAAAGGTACTTATTTTGTGAAAATTTAGACAAAATTTGAAAAAATTAAAAAATCAACACAAAAATATGGTGTTGTTGTTGCTAATTCCCATCTGGTCTGACGGGGTCAGACCAGATCAATAAATCCGTTGACATTAAGAAAATCCGAAACCAGAATGGGAGAGGAATGAATGTCGTTCCAGTCCAGGCCTAAACAGTTCAAGATGTGCTCAGGTGATGCCTGGTTTTGTTGGCATTTAGGGCGAAAGATCTTTTGATTAGCAGAAAATGTGAGGCTTTTCAGGTGTCCACTGGCCAGTTGGGATAAGCAAGTGTTGGTTTGCCTGTCACCAGGAAGAGATAGAGAGAGTCCTGGTCTTTTTGCTTTATACAAAAATATGGTAAAAATATGGATTTATCGTTTCTTACAAGATACAAAACTAAAATTTTAAGAAAAAGTATTTTGTGAAACTACTGCTTTTCCTAAAGTTGAATATGTGAAGGTACCGCTAAATGGTATTAAATTTGTCCTGAATATTAAGCATAATAAAGATGTTACAAGCTCTGAAGAACTCTAGCCATTCCAGATCATCAATTATCATTAATTTAATGAGAAGAAAAAGTCAACTAACAGCTGGTAAGATATAATAGGAAGCAATGAATGGCACCTATAAAGTTAGCTTTCATTAAGTTGTATTTCACCTGAAAATTATCAGAGTATATGAATAACATTGCCTGTGCCTTAATTTAAAGGTAAAAATTTATAATAAAACACACCTCTTATTTTGGCAAGTTTTTATGTTCTTAGAAAATCAGGAAAAAGGATTAAAAGAGTTAAGACTTTTTAATAAGAAAAAATCAGCATAAGAATTAAAAGAAAAATGAGAAATTTCATATACAATTAAAGATATAAGTCACTATGCCCAATCCAAGAGACACTTTAGCTAGTTTAAATAACATTTTGTCAGTGGTCATGAAATTAATATAATAAAACTAAACATTAATAACCTTTTCTTTAAATATCCATATAGTTGCTTAATCAGATTATGATTTTTATATAGAGATTACAGATTATACTGATTACAATATACAGATTACTATTTCTATATATTCCTGTATAATTTAAATTCTATAATTGACAATAGAATCTTTTTCAGTCTCAAAATGTTGAAATTAATTTTATCAAACTTTACAAAATGTAAACTTGATTTAAAATTACTTTCAAAAGATGACACTGTACTCCTCACATTAAAATACTACTATAGGTTCATAGCTTGAATATTTTTTAAGTAATTTTTTACTAAATATACAGTACAGCTAAAGTAGTTCTTAACAACCCAATTTTGAATTTAGCTTGCCAATGCCAGGCATATTTAGCACACTTAATTGTCCTAGAAGGAGCAATGTTAGCTAACTTTTAAAAGTAATACATTTACTTTTAATGAGGCATTTCATAACTTCATTTTAGATTACAAAACATGATATTTATATTTAAAGGTATTTATTTTTCCCATTGTGAATTAACTTAATGATTTTGGTGCTGATATCAGCTAATACATAAAATTGGTGAAAATAAAATCTCAATATGGACAACATAAAAAATTAATCTTAAATCCACAATATAAAACAAAATTTGCTACTATATGATCGACGGTAATATGCTTTTCTATAAAATTCGCGATATCGATTAGATTTTCTTGTTTGTTTACTTTTAAACTGAATTCAGCTGTAGGTTTTAAATAGAGTGTAGCATACACTATAGCTAAGCCTACACTATATTCGAATAACGATTAGCCATTTAAAACAAATGATTTTATGGGACACTTTCAGGAATTTGAAATAAATTCACCACAATTACTTGTCACAACCAATTTATGGGTTTGGCCAATGCAAATTTTACATTAGCTGTCCATTGTTACAGTATTGATTATGTACCGTAAACATCTAATTTATTAATGAGACCTAACTCTATTAAATTAAAACAAAAGTGTTATTACAATAAAATTAATATAATTAAAGCTCAGAAATATTATGGATCTCCTAATTATTCAATATTATTTTTACAACGGCTGCCTGTCAATAACGATTTTACCATACGCGAACGCGTCATATAATAAACGCATAAAAATTAATGTTATAAAGGGTATGATCATTGAGTGTTTCTTTATTGTATAAAAAATACATTTTAATTCTATATCAAAACCTAAATTTTGATTTTCATTGTCTTTATTTTATTATTATCAGGGAAATAATTAGAATGCTAATACCCATCGCTGAGTCTTGGAAGTTTCCTTGCCTGCATTACCATTAATGCTAAGATAATTTGTATCACCCTAATCAAAATTACAAATATTTTATAAAAAGACTACAGTAAATAATAATAAAGGTAGATTAATTAAAACACTCAATCCCCTTGAAAAGTCAAAATTGACGATCATCACACATCCGGGGACCATAAGCGATCAAAAACAATCATTGCCACAATCCGAAACTAAAAGTATGCCTTTTAAAATTACACAAATATTTTCACAAACTTAACGAAATAAAAAAATTTACGTTTAAAATATTGTTCGTGGATATCATAATTAAAAATTACTCAAACGCAGCTAATATATTTCTAGAATTTATCAAGCTCATTGAAAACCTAGGCTTTTTTTAAGAAGTTGAAAAAAATTATTTTTCGATCTTAATGGCAACTGAAATTCTAAATCACGTCAGCTGTTTCAAGTAAATTATCCATAGCCGTAACTAATCCAGTGTATTTGTTATTTATTTTTATTTCTGTTACAGAGAAATTTACTTCTGCTACTGTTACATGCGTGTTGCTTAAAATCTCTCATAATTTGAATAGTCTTCCTGAAGGAAACACATTAAGTTATTATTTTCCTTTGTGTATCAATTTTATTTACTTTGTGCACTTCACGATCATTTATACTACGTGTCGCTAATTTACATGAAATAATACAAATTTTGTGAGGATAACATTGCCATGGATGATAGCTATGGCAGAGAGTAAAGACTCCCTTAGACGTCGAGTTTATTATGCTGCACGAGATGGCATGTCAATTACTTTGTATGCATTGCTTTCTAATGTAGTACCTCAAAGTTCAGTGCAACATTATTTAAATGAGGCTGTTGAAGATGAAGGTCAAAAATGCACTCCTTTATTAATAGCTGCTCTTAATGGCCATATAAATGTAATAAGGATGATGTTACATCGCTTTCAACCCGACATTGAGCAGGATGGAACTGTACAAATTGATGGTTATGTTATTGAAGGAGCTACTGCTTTATGGTGTGCTGCATCAGCTGGACATTTCAATGTCGTGAAATATTTGCTGTCTCGTGGTGCTGATGTTAATCACGCCACGAAATCAAAATCAACTCCCCTACGAGCTGCTTGTTTCGATGGAAGATTAGATGTCATCCAATATTTGGTTGATAAAGGGGCAGACATACATATGGCAAACAAATACGACAACACATGCCTGATGCTCGCTGCCTACCGTGGTCGCATTGATGTTGTAACGTATCTCTTAACCAAAAAAGCAGATCCTGATGCTCAAACACAATGTGGTGCAACAGCTCTCCATTTTGCTGCTGATCATGGGCATGTTGATATTGTGAAAAAACTTTTAAAACATGGCGCAAAAATTACTAGAAATAAAATGGGGCTGACTCCCTTGCTTCAAGCTGCTGAAAGGACTAAAGCTGAAGTGGTTGAATATTTCATTAAAAAATCATGGTGTGATAAACAGGAAGCCGTTGAGGCGCTTGAACTCTTAGGTGCTTCTTTCGCTAATGATAAAGACTTCTATAGCTTGGAAAAAGCTTATTACTACATGCACTGGGCTTTATCGGAAAGGGAAAATCATCCTGACTTATATTGCCCTAAGGTCTTATCATCTCCCATAGTAGCTTATGACAATCATATAGAATGCCAAACTTTAACTGAATTAGAAGCTATAAAAAATAATAGCAATGCTCTTCACATGGAATCGTTGGTTATTCGGGAAAGAATATTAGGCTCCAATAACCATGAAGTTCCCCATCCCATAGTTTTCCGAGGTGCCTTATTTGCTGATGTAGGTCGTTTCGATAGGTGTGTTGATCTCTGGCTGCATGCCTTGAATTTGAGGTATACACACAATGTATCTGTGAGAAAAGATCTTCTAAGATTTGCTCAAGTATTTGCACAAATGATACATATCGGTGAAGAAGTGCAATTTAACAAAATTTATCCTGTGCTTGACATCACACTTGCAGAACTAAAGCGGAATAGTAAGTTACTGAATTCAAGTACAGAAGGATCCCCAGATTGTGTTCTCGAAGAATTGGAGGACGACATTTATACCACCCTTTACTTATTAGTTATTACCACTAAACTTATGAAAAATTTGTCTTCTGATGAAGAATTTAAAATATTCAAACTAGTTTATGAAATCAACCAACTAAACTTAACTACAAGCGATGGCTCTACGTTGTTGCATTTAGCTGTTAACGTTGATACCATTGTTGATGAGTTTCACACTAAATATGTCTGTAAGTTCCCGTGTGCATCAACTGCAAGAATGCTCATACAGTGTGGTGCTGATGTTGATGCTGTTGATAAAGCAGGAAATACACCTCTACACATTATAGTTGCTTATCAAAAACCTATCACGGATTTTATGACATTGCATTCAATAATTACAAAGCTTCTCGATGCAGGGTCGCATATTGATCGTGTAAATAATAATGGTGAATCTCCGTTTGATGCAGTTTTGACGGGTGTTGCTGAAATTATTTTAAAAACGCAACACCAATTGAACCTAAAATGTATGGCTGCAAGAGCTGTTAAAAAGTATAATCTGAATTATAAAGGTATTGTTCCTTTCACATTAGCTTCTTTTACTGATATGCATGGTCCTCCAAAGAAAAAAAAAATTAAATGATGCTATATTTGGTGGAATATACCTGCATTAATGTGATCTGTTGTTAAGTCACTATGAGTTTTAATATTTATAATATTATATATTACTGTTTTATGTACATATATATTTTGCATATAAATATAAACTATCTAAAGATCTATTTGACTATAAGACTTAAAAATTTTCTTGCAGGCAGTTTTCACTGTGAGTTTTAATACATATTTATAACTGTTGTTTCAGATATAGTTTTTGGGTAAAAATCTGAAAAGTTTTTTTATGGGAATTAATATATTTTGCCTATTTTCAGTTTTATTATTTGCTCATTAATTTTTCTCTTTACTTATTATTTTTTTTATTTGAGCAGGGCTGATTGGGCTCCGGAAAAAATCCGAATTTTCGCTAACAGTGATTCGTAAGTTTCCGGAGATCGAAGGTCCAGACGTATCAAAAAATCATTAATCACAGAAGTTTCCGGAAATCAAATTTTCTAAGGTGGAACTTAAAAGCACAGTTTATTTTATTTGTTTGTAAGGGAGAGCCAGAGAGATACTTTATAAGCTTATATTCATGATTAATAGTCATTTTTTNAAAAATTAAATGATGCTATATTTGGTGGAATATACCTGCATTAATGTGATCTGTTGTTAAGTCACTATGAGTTTTAATATTTATAATATTATATATTACTGTTTTATGTACATATATATTTTGCATATAAATATAAACTATCTAAAGATCTATTTGACTATAAGACTTAAAAATTTTCTTGCAGGCGGTTTTCACTGTGAGTTTTAATACATATTTATAACTGTTGTTTCAGATATAGTTTTTGGGTAAAAATCTGAAAAGTTTTTTTTATGGGAATTAATATATTTTGCCTATTTTCAGTTTTATTATTTGCTCATTCATTTTTCTCTTTACTTATTATTTTTTTATTTGAGCAGGGCTGATTGTACTCCGGAAAAAATCCGAATTTTCGCTAACAGTGATTCGTAAGTTTCCGGAGATCGAAGGTCCAGACGTTTCAAAAAATCATTAATCACAGAAGTTTCCAGAAATCAAGTTTTCTAAGGTGGAACTTAAAAGCACAGTTTATTTTATTTGTTTGTAAGGGAGAGCCAGAGAGATACTTAATAAGCTTATATTCATGATTAATAGTCATTTTTTATCAGTAAATAATAGTTATAATCTTAAACTCAAGAAAGAAAGACATATTTGTAAATTTTAAATACTTTTCCAGGTCATCATAAGTATGTGTAAATGGTATAGGTATGTGAAAAATTTTAAATATATTTTTAATAAACTAAGAAATATTTAGAAAAAGGAAAAAACATTGTTTAACTCAAGAAATTTTCTGGAATTTTGACTTCGGCTCACAATCACCCCTGTTTGAAGAATTATTGATTTTAATGGCGCAAATGTTTTCATTGTGTTATCTATTTAAAATGGTGCATATAAGAAAAGAATCTTCGAAAAATGCCTAGAAATTTATTTAGGATACAAGACATGCCTAATAAATATACTTAGAGTATTTTTTTATGGAATAAAAATAGACTTTCAGTAAAAGGAAAGTAATCCAGATATAAGTTAGGCGATTTCTTTGCTTTTCTTAAAATTAAATTTGTATCTGAAATTTTTTTTTTTGTCTGAATCATTATTTGTAATAAAAAATTTTACTTTTAATAATGCAGCTAAACCTTAACTAAGACTTAATTTTTGTTTTTAAAAACTTAAGCCAAACTTTGTGTGTGTTATTGCACAGGTAGTTAACTCTTTAAATGCCACATCATAGACATTTTTATATCAACATTTTCATTATTTTTAAAATTAATTTCATGAGCAAATTTAGCAGGCTAACTATTATTTTTCACACTAATTGTATAATATTCTAATGTCAGATCTTACACAAAGTTGCTCTAAAATTGCATTTCTGTAAAAATACTTTTATCTTTAAAAAAGGTTTCTGAGTCTGATTAAAAGGAAAGTATTTCTTTATTATTATTATTTTAATGACCCAAAATATTTTACACTACAAATATTTGCTTAAAATTAAAAAAACTTTTGCTTAAAATGTCATTTAGATTTCCATCAAACCCTATATAATTGAAAATAAATAATTAGTCTATTAAACTCTGACTAAATAATTGACACTTTTTTTTTTCAAAGTTTGATTGACAAGTGTCTTATTTTTTAGGTAGTAATCCACAACATGATGACTTGTTAACTATATTGTTTAACTAGATAGAAACTAAAAGCTTAAATTTTTTAATATAATTTTTATATTTAGGTCTTTTTTTATCAACATGAGTATATTAGTAGCTATTTTTTTAATGTATTAAAATACATCACATCTTGTAAGTTTTGCACAAAATGTCAGTCAGACTCTAAGTTTGTTTTGCAGTATCAAAAAATTTTTAGAAATTCCTGTTTGATTGCTTGTAATTTCATCTTCCACCCTTCCAGTTTTATTATGAAAATGTTTTTTTGTGAACTAAAATACATATTTAAATCTCCTTTTCTATGTAATAATAAGAAACAGGTTTTTTATTGCTTCGGATGGATAGCATTATTATTGTTCAGATTGCGATGTTATGAAAATAGCCATATTGCAAAGAACTTCTTAATTAAAAAAATAATGAAAGAATTAAATATTGTTGCTATTTCAGTCTTTAAGAAACATTTGATAAACCCGGCGGGACTCATGTTCTATTTTATTACTCCAAGATATACACTGGGCCTGAAAGTCCTAGGTCATATTTTTTTTCTCCAAAAAATTTAATGAGACTTTTTGACCTATGTTAAGAAAATGCTATGAAAATAAATTTCAATTAGATATCATTGATACAATTAAATATTTTTAGAATATAAAATTATATGAAAATTACATTGAAAAATATTTTTATTTTTAAAACCAATTAAATTACTCAAGCTAAAGTTGGTAATCATATGTAAATTTTATGCACTGCTATTTTTATAAATAGTTAGGCAGAAAACCTACATTTCATTGCCATCTGTAACTGAGGATAATGCTGTGACCGGTAACTAAAATGTGAGTGCTTTGAGTCTAAACAGGGATGTTAGTGGTTTGAAATTTCTGAAAATTTTGAGCTGCTGTTAGTAAAAATATTACTAAGACTTAAAGAAAAAAACGTTTTAAAAAAATTACAGTAAATTATTTCAAAGTTTTATGTTGATATTTAACTTTCAGCATTTTGATTAACAAGGTGCATGTATTCTATTTGTTATAATGATTTACAAACTTTTATCTTCTGCTCTGTACTGGAACTTCTTAATTAAAAACTCTTGAACTGTATTATTAAAAAGATTTAATTTAGTTTTTTTTTTAAAAATACAAATATTGTCCTAGTTTTTTTTTTTAGGGGATGTGTATAGATTAAGCTTCCACTAAGTTTAAGAAAATTTTTCAAAAACTTTTAGTATGCTATACCCCTGGCATAAAAGACCTAAACACCTGTTTTATTTGAAACACTTGGAGGTAAATTTCAAGATCATGCATGATTTATGGGCAATGCAGCTCTGTCAATGTGGATTACTTTCAAAAAGCAGTGGGTTAGTCTAGGGGTGCACTACCTTTTTGGGTGAAGGACCACTTGAGGAAGGAAGGGGTGCCAGAGAAGGTAGATTAACTAGGGGCCGCACGCATATTTAGTCATGTTAGCAGCAAATATGATAATTTTCATATAACTAAATATTTGTATCAGTAAACTTAATAGAATATTTTCAGAAAATTAAATACTTTTAATTATTTAGATTTATTGAAACCTAAAAAAAACTGATGCATTTTTAAAAATTTTTCACAATAATTAATTTATCAAATATATATTATGTACACACATGAATATTGGGAGGGAAGGATATAAATTCTAACCAAAAAGAAGCTTACAGAATTAAAGTGTAAAAAATATATGCATTTTATAGAGCAATATAAATTTGAATTAAATATTTTAATTAAAGAAAATTTTTAATGTTTAAACAAAAACCAAATTAAAAGCATTTTTTATTGCATTCAGAAGCTCCCCCAAGCCGTACATCAACAGTCTGCAGACCCGCAAGCCATAGGTTGTGCTCCCCTAGAGTAGTCTATACAATGTTTTTGCAACCAGTCTCAGCGTGTATCCTCTCGGATTAAACTAATAAAAAAAATTTGTCTGAAAATTTTAAAATATAGGTAATTTAATTATTTTGCTAATTTGGTACTTAATCATTAAGATCAAATTAAGAGGTTTCACTGTATTTTCAACCTAAATGCTAAATCAACTATTTTAACCTAACTTAATTGAAATATCAAGCTTTAGCTTGCATGAAAGAGAGTTGATAACTTATCAAGAGTGAGCGACAAGTAGACTTTTATAAATTCATTTATTTTCATTTCAAATGTTTATATAAATGATGATTTTCATAAATTTTAAAGACAAGACAGTCAGTTACTAAAGGCTGCTAGTGGATTGCAAAATAATTTTTTCTAGTTACATAATTTAGATTCTTCTATAAACTTTTAAAGTATTGAATAACTGTGATAAAAACTAAATTTAAAATTTTCTTTCTTGTATGTTGGTTAATAATTTTCTTTATTAGTTTGTAACTAATTGTATATTTACTTGTTTCATTGTTTGGTTAAAATTTTAAATACAACAATTATCAGAAATTTAGTGTAATAATGTAGATTTTTCTACCAAATTTTTTTTGTGGCAAAATTTTAATTTGTGCTAAGGATTTTGTTATTAATGTAGTAATTATTTACTAAGTTTGAAATGCTTTTTTTATCCATTAAAATAATGTTGTAGTTACTTAAATTATATTGGTTGAAGAATCACTTTATACTTTTCCTTTTCACCCCATTGTTAAATAATTTCTATTTATGCAATATACTTAAGTTTTTTTCTTGTTGTATTTGAATAAAATTTATTAAAAATTGTTACTTTTGAATTTAGTGCCTAAGTTTATCCAATCCCCTTTTTTATAGAATAATTTGATGAATTTTGTATCTTGTTGATTTGAAGGAAATTAAAAATAAGTTTTGTTAAATAAATTTTACTTTTTTTTTCTTTGAAGAATGTTTTGTTTCTTCTATTGTTGAAGTTCTAAAAGTGAATGATGGAATTTTCAACTTATTTTACAGTAAGGCATGCATACAAGAACTGTTTTGGATAGTTGATCACAAAAAAATCGAAGAAAATATCATGTTGGAGGAAAACTTTAGTTACATAAAGCTGTATTTGTTGGAAAGCAAGATATAATACCTATAGATAATAGCTATTTTTAAGTAACATCTAGATTTTAAAATTTAAACATGCATAATTAATTTAAGTGTATAAATTGAAATTAAATGAATCAAAGTATTTAATATAAATAAATCTAAAAAAAATAGTAGTATAAAATTACAAAGCAATTTATTGAGCCACATCAGAACCAAAGAGCTAAAACTTGATATTTTCCACTAAATTTATTTTTTACTAATTTTATTATTAATAAGATATCAGATTAAATGTGATGGTTAGATTTTGAAATAATAATCTATTTATTTTTATTTGCACAAATTATACTTTATCACTAACATTCTACCTTGGGTCATAAACAAAACAAAATGGTTGCAATTACATTCAAGTTCAGACTTGCAACAAGACAAAAATAAACAAAAGAGTATTATGACCAGTAAAAACAAATTATTTTTCAGAGACTAAAAAAAAGTTTTTTTTTCCAGTTATTTTTTAAAAGGATTTTCTTCTAATTTATGTTCATACAATTCTTTTAAACAATATTTACTATTGTTCAGGCTCTAAAACAAGAGGCTTCCTAGGCCAATATTTGCCCGACATTCATAGCTTAATTTTGTATCTTTCGCCTAATATATTGATGAAGTTGAATCATTACTTTTGATGTACATTTTCTGAGTAGTAAATTTTCCCCTGCATGAGTATGGAAAAAAACCACCTAGAAGGAAACAGTCTTCACTATTCAGTGAATTTTGAATTAGTATTATTTTATTTCCTATTTGATGCATAAGTTTATCTCTATATTAAAATACGAAGGCCGCCTCTGTTTTAGTGTTCACATTAAAGTTACATTCTGTTTTTTTACTGCACAAAAACTTAAAGAATTAGAATCTTGAAATTACTGAGATATATGGAAAGGTGTACAAGGATAAAGATGGAATTAAAAAAAAATGAGCATTCGATTATTGTTCGAAAATTATTAACTGTTAAACTTGGAAAAATACCACACGGGCCGCTTTACAGTGTTAGAACCTGGCATGCAGAAAAAGCTATGTTTATAAACTTTGCATAGATTTTTTTTTTGTTAAATTCCGATTTGTTTGAAAGTTATTTCAATTTTAA
>NC_092212.1:41439531-41490536 GCF_043381705.1 Parasteatoda tepidariorum | reverse complement strand
ACGTATCCTTTGGATTACAAGTCTAACAAAAAGTTTTGGATGACATCAGTTTTATTTGAAGACTATGTAAGAAAATTGGATCTGAAATTCTTCGCAAAAAGAGAAAAGTGATACTCTTTATGGATAAATGCACAGCGCATAGTGATCTACCTAATTTGAAAGTAGTAAACTTGCAGTTTCTCCCGCCTAACACAACAGCAAAGTAGCAGCCGATGGACCAGGGTATCATAAAGTGCTTCAAACAGTCTTCTCGTAAATGGCTTGTCAGAAAAATGATCTTAAATACTGTAAGCATTTAGAAGATTTGTAATTAATAAGCATTAATTAAATTATCCGACAATATTTTGAAAGTCCAAAACCGAAACTAACGGTAAGTCGAACTTCCGATATGTCGGAAGTTTTTCGTCAGTCCTATCAGATGCGAGTTTTCGCGAATTCACTGTATAACAAAAACAAATTAATAAATTAAAAATGAGAGGTTAGAAGTAACTAGATGTTAATCTTAACTCATCGAAATTTTTGAAAATATACAAACTAAAGAGAGATAGAAACTGTTTCCAATGCAACTGTTATATGATATAAAGTTATCATTCGATACTGTTAACAAGTGAAGTTTCTTCTCTATTATTACTACCGCTTACTGTGCTGCATATTCTGTATTCCTAAGTTTAATTCCTTTTCAAAGTACATTTGATTGTATTTCAGATCCAGCTATTCTTTCATTTTGTTATGGTTAACATATTTATAAAATGTGCTTGCATAAAATTATAATAATTATATATTTTCTAAAAAAAAATTTTTTTTTTCATGCAGTTTTAAAAAATAATACTTATAATAAGGTCAAGGAGGGAAAACTCTTAATGTCCATTAAAACTGATTCTGAGAAAAAGATAAGGAACTATTTTTCCAGTTTATTATTTTATTTAATAATTGAAAAAATTTATAAGATATGCAATTCTTTACATAATTTTAAAGAATGTAATTTTATATAACAAAATAAAAAATTTGGACGAAATCGGTCAAATAGTTTATGAGAAATCTACTTTTAAAAATAATACTTTTTTTAAAATTCAATTTCTCAAGAACTTTTCGACGATTTTGCTCAACTTTTGTGTTTTGCTATATAAAATTACATTCTTCAGAATAATGTTAAAAAAAAAAATTATATTCCTCACATTTTAAATTTTTTTCGACAATTATTAAATAAAATAATAAATATTTACTAAAAGTTATTATCTTCGGTTAAATTTTATATTTAATTCGAAGTTTATATTTATGTGTAAAAAATAACTCTCACTGTGAGATCGCTGAAAGTTCTAAAGCATAATGAAATATGAAAACCTTATATTATGCATAAATGTGATACTTTTAATGGAGTAACCGTGAGGTTACTCCATTAAAAGTATCAACTGAATAATAAAATATTATATATACTGAATAAAAAGTATCAACTGAATATAAATAAGTAGAAACTGAATAATAAATATTCTTTTAAATATTTTCGTTATGCATTAAACTATTATTATCCCATTTTTATTTCTACTACTTTTAAAAATGTTTTAGTGACTCGAACGGTTCTATTCAACGCTGTGTAAATCTGTTAACACGTGTGTCACTGTTTTTAGATTGTTGGTGTAGGGTGGGGGAAGGGGGAGTGGTGGCTGTGGACTCATACCGACTTCCCTCTAATTTTCTTAAATCATTTTATTGTTCCAGACGTTTGCAATGCGCCTGAGTAAAAAGAATTAAATTAGAGACACTCTCATCTTCCAAGTCAGAGAAACAGTATTGCGTCATTTTGTTTGAGAACAATGAATTCTAAAAATAACGGTTTAGATGGAACAGTCTCTTACGATTAACATCTTAATAGCAAATAAAATATGTTATATAATTATTTAATGAGCCGGTAACTAATTAAATTTAACTACAATTAAAAAAATTTATAATTATTTAATGTATCGGTAACTAATTCAGTTTGAAATGACGAATAATATAGAATTATTTAATGAGTTAGTAACTAATCAAATTTATTGATACAAGAATATGTTTCATTATTATTCAATATGTCGGTAATTAATTAAATTTAATTGAAATTAAGAAAAATATATAATTATTTAATAAGTCGGAAACTGATCAAATTTATTGATACGACAAGAGAAAATATGTTTTTTTTATTATTCGATAAGTCGGTAACTAATTAAATTTAACTGATAGGACAAGAAACATATGTTTTGTAATTATCCAATGAATCGATAACTAATTAATTGAATTCGGTAACTGATTCGGTTGGTAAATTTAACTGAAATAAAGAAAGAAAATATGTTATATAATTATTTAATACCTCGGTAAACAATCAAATTTATTTAATATGAGAAAATATGTTTTATAATTACTCAATGATTCGATAACTAATTAAATTTAGCTTAAATGACGAAGAAATATCTGTTATATAGTTATTTAATGACTCAGTAAATAATCGAATTTAATTGATATGACACAAGAAAGTATGTTATATAACTATTAAGTGAGTGATAAATGAATAAAATTAAACTGATGAAATTAAAATCAACTGAAACGTTAACTTATTGAGTAAAATTAACTATTATTATATCTTTCTTTTTTTTAAAAAAAATGTGCATTTTATAAACATTTAATAATGTAATATAATTATTACTCCAGAAGTATTTTGATGAGTCTCTTATTTTATTTAATAACAATTTAGAATTTTACAAGAAAAAAATATTGTAAGAAAACGCAATTTGTAAAAGTAGTTAATTAATTTTCGGTAATAATTCTCGAGTACCTACTGTAAAATAAAATTTGAATACTAATTTTAATAGATTTCTTATGGATAACTTTTATTCAAGTTTTTCTAATAAATTGACATTAAGGCGAGAGATAATTTAATATCGTCTTTCAACAATAAACACATCGAAAAAGGTTAGATTTTCTTGACATGGTAATTTTAATTTGTGTCTTTTATCGCATTATCTGTTTTATACGTTAATTTATTTTTAAAAAAATTATGCATACTAGTTTTTAATCCTCAAAATAAAAGATGAAAACTCATTTGAAAAGTTGATGCTCAAAATTTTTCAAATAACAAAAACTGTTATAAAAAGTAGTAATACTTGATCCTCAGATTATTTCAAATGACAAAAACAATTAAACAGCCAAATTACTTGATCCTTAAAGTTTTTTAAACAACCAAAACTACCATACAAAATAGCATTACTTGATCCTCAAAATTTTTCGAATGACAAAAACAATTTTTACAAAGCCGAATTACTTGATCCTCTAAAGTTTTCGAATAACAGAAACATCGAGCTTTTGCTCCGAATTCATTTCCAGAATAAAATGTAGTTTAGATTTGTTGACGTTCTTTTAAAAGAATAAGTCCCTTAAAATCGTTTGACTTTTATTAACTACTTCTTTAACGTAAGTATTAATTTCAAAGCTAATAATGCTAAATATGATGTTACGAAAGATGTTTGATGCAGTGACAATTTATATAAACAATATTAACTTTTTGCTAATATCACCTTTTGTTTCTAATCAGTTAAGCAGGAAATGAGTTCGTTTTCCTTTATAGATATAATTTACTGTTTATTTGTTATTTTGTTATTCTAAATTTGGCGAAATATACTACAAAGGCGCTCATTGACAGTGATTGTTTCGTTTATTTAGTTTTCGTTTCAATAATATTCCATTTTCACTTTTTTTTGTTCCTGAAATATGCTCCTTCTGATAAGGGATTAATTTTTTAAAAGTAAAAAATGAATTAAATACTCTTATTTTGCAAAAAAATATATGAGTTCTTAACTAGGAAATTTCTGTTCAAAAAATGACTGCCTATTTTTTTTTCTTTTTTTAAAAAAGATTAAACAAATTGTGAAAACCTGAATAGTTGTAGGGATCTAGTGACACATCCTCAGATCCTGTTTAAAGGTTTCCCAAAAAATGCAATAAAATTTTTAAAATAAATCCTATACTGCAATTTGTGAATGTAGAAATCTTAAAGGTTGGAGATATGGGCCATTAGAAAAAACCCTTAACTGATCATTCCTTTTATTTGTATTTAATTACTTTTTGTAATATAAATTCTTGCACAAAGTTACATTTTCCAGATCTTCACGTTATTCAAGCAAATAAAATGCTAAGAAAATTTATTTTATTTGGCACGTTTTTCCGAAATTGAATTATAAGAATTGCTATTACAGCTGTCGGAAGGATTTACCTTCGTAAGCAGGAACAGAGAGGTAAAAAAAAAGAATATAAAAAAAATTATTTTTCTCTTTCAGTTAGTTATAGGAAATGTTCTAAAAATGAAAACAAGGTTCAACTGTTGGCAGAAAGGAAAAAGCAACGCTTGATTTCGAAACCTGCGTATCTTTGGTCACCGTTGGGCTTGTAGCCAAAAAAACGGGCCAATGACTTGATATTGTAGTTGACTAACTTGGACGAAATTGGCAGATTGTAAGTTTCGTTTACCTTAACTAAGCAAGGCATTACGTCGCAATTTTAAAAGATCCTACGTCGCTTGATCTCGTAGCTCTAAATTAAGTAACTGAGTTATTAACCGCTTGATGCATTCCTTCTTTTTTTTAGCTGAATTTTTTTATTATTCAATTTGGATTCAAACATTAAAAATCTTAACTTTTATTCTCAGTTTATATTCGGAAAAGGTGAAAAGAAAAATTAAATCAGAATTATGGAAGATTCGCAGAGATAGTTAATTACCTGGCGTGTCTTAGAAATATTTTAATTTTAAGACATTCAAAATTCCCTCTAAGATTCTGTGCTGTTGGCAATATTTAAATCATGGACCAACTCAACGTAAAAAAAAAAAAAAAAAAAAAAAAAAAAAAAAAAAAANAAAAAAAAAAAAAAAAAAAAAAAAAAAAAAAAAAAATGGCGTAAATGTCACTTTCATGTTCATATACATATGGCAAAAATATACACACTCAGACTTTAGACTTTGTACCTCAAAATGAAAAATGGAACTGGCCCACTATTCAAATACGGCCTTCATATATACACGGTGTTCTCTAAACACCACCTTTGTCATATATTTTTAAAACTTTTTCGAAAATTAATAGTAATTGCAAAAATCTAATGTATCGTTAGTGTTCAAAATGATATCAAAGTTTTTAAAAATAAATAAATTCTTAATTTGAAGTTATCTTTAGGGAAGGACTGCAGTGTGATAAATACAATAAAATCTCGCACTGCAAAAATGCCAAGATACAAACATTGTATGCTTATAACGAGCTGAAAATTTTTTAGTCTCCCACTGCTGGGGTTTCTTTTTACTAGGAAATACAGTTCTAGTTTATAGTAGGATTCCTTTTTAAACTTTTTTTTTCATTCCAATTGCCTATATGTCTAAAGTTGTCAAGTCACTTTGCGTAACTGAATAATAAACAATTAATTAAGAGACATTAATGATAATCAAGCATACAATTTCTAATTTGTAATATTTTTAAATTAATAAGTTCCCGAATTTATTTACTAATAAAACACGCAAACACTACAGAAAAACATATAGATGTAGAAAGGAGAAAATAGTGAAAATCAATCCAAATGTGTTAATCAAACGGTACGGAGTTTTTACAAAAAACATCTTTAAAAGCATTGAAAAGAATTTTAAAAATGCCTTAGACGGTCAAAAATGTCATGCAATAAGAGTAGAGACTTCAAGAGTAATTTAATTTAACAAACTCTTATTTCTTAAAATGTAAATTTAAATCTCTCGTTTTTTAAATGATGCGAATATTTACTGACAATCAAAATTTCGAGAACTTCTTACAAAACCAAATATTAGGCAAATAAAATAAAATTAAAACAAATTTTAAACAAAGACGCTTTTCTAGTTGACAAAAAAAGAAAGTGATGAATCCAACATCTTTCGCTTTTTCCAAAAGCAAAATTATTTTCTCTTTTTAATCCTACTTTTATTTTATTCAGTTATTAAATTATGATTATGCGCGAATAACCTCCACACCAGTGTTTCCCTAAGTTATGTCTTCTGTGTACCCTTTCTAAATTTTTTGTAACGCTAATTACCACTTAAAAAAATAATAATAATGAATGTAATTTTTATTATAAAAAATTGCTCAAAAGTTAAAAATCACTACTGGCTGTTGGCACCCCTAATTATTAACTGTGAACTCTGGAAAAAATAGCCAATAGAAAAATACTTAATCGTAAATTTTCATGGCCAGCTTTGTTTTTAAATAAAATTTTATGAAATTTTCGTTTGTTGCAAGATATGTCGCATAAGAACGCGTACCACCGCTAAACTGTTCCCGTACCCCTGGCGGTACGCGTACCACAGTTTGGTTAACCCTGCAAAAAGTAGCCAATAGAAAAATACGTAATCTTAAATTTTCATGGCTAGCTTTGTTTTTAAATAAAATTTTGTGAAAGTTTCGTTTGTTGCAAGATATGTCGCATAAAAGAACGTGTACCCCCGCAAAACTGTTCCCGCACCCTGGCGGTACGCGTGCCACACTTTGGGAAACACTGCTCTTCACTATCTAACTAAAGGAGGAAAAACTTTGATTAATTTTTAAAATTTTAAAAATAATTAGTAAAAATAAACAGAAATCTAGTTTTTTTGGATGATTATGTTCATTGACGAAATAATGCAATGAAATCTCCTATAGTTTCTGATGATTTCTTCATGTTTCTACTACGCTTGATGTATATAAATCTAGAGAATGAAGTTATTTCTGAGTTTAGACGTCATATGTTTCCTCTACCGTTTTATTAACGGACGACAGCGTGTGTTTCCTTGTGTTAATAATTATTAGCTTTCGTCTGATCAATTCTTAAGAATCTGCGTTTCCTTTTTCTTCTGTCTTAAAAACCGCAGTCGAAGTTACCTAACGTTTTAGTGTAGCGCAGAGATAGATAATTTTTCTTGTTTACTGTTTTTTGTTCCCTGTTCCATCAGCAAAAATCCTTGAGAGAGAATGGAGGGAAAAATACGATGCAAAAGCTCTATTTATAGACTTCCGAGGTCCTTAGCTAATTAGATACAAGTTCAAGAACAAACATGCTTCCCTGACGTTAATGTTTTGTAACATGGTTTCAGGAAGATTCTTCTGAGGATGTTTCTAAATTTCTCTTGGATACCTTTTGTCTATTGTTCGTCACCATTTCAGCTCATCGTCAGATTTTCTTGTAGATGTTTGTATATAAATATACTAATATATAAAATTTTTTATACTTCTTTTTTAAAATAAAAGCATTTTTTATAAACGATGTTGTATAGCTTATCCATATAGCAAACGTGTGGCTCTTTATATTCAATTTTGTAAGCTTGTCTTCGATATAACCTGGAAGACAGTGGAACTCTTGGGAGATGCATTCCAGACAAACTTGTCCTTTCGAATTTTCTTTAGGGAGAATCACTTAACCTAATTACCTGCAATTAATGATGCTCAAAGAGCCATAAATAAAATAAACCTCTCACTGTTAGCATGAGGACAAGTACTGGTGGAGAGCTGAGGGTCGTCAGTACGATCCTCGCAGTCAAATAAACAATCGGTGTATTTTGGATAGAGGGACACCGGCTCAGGTATACAGTGGCGTATCTAGGGTATGGCAGGCATGGCGAGAGCCATAGGCGCATTATTTGAAAAAGGCGCAAAATCAACCAACACCAACGTTTCTTTCTTTTGTTCAATTTTTCAAAATATTTTGATATTTTGCTTGTTTTAAAAAAATAAATTTAACATACATACAAATACAAATTTTAAAAACAATAATACAAATTTCAAAAACTTAAATAAAACATTGAAAAGAATCATTTAGAAAACTCTCCAGAATGCAGAATAAAAACTTCCAATGATCCGATCCTCAGATAAATCTTTCTTTTCCCAGTACCACAAGCAAAAAGACAAGATAAACATTTCTTTGTATCACATTACCAGGATGTAAAAGGGCAATTATGTGGGGATGAATAGAACACCTGCAGGTATAGAGAATAGCCCTTTGGTGGTGACAGAGGGCAAAGAGATGTGAAAACCATGGGGTGTCCCTGTCCAGTTTAGCCCAATTATCGTACCCTAAAATGCTTGTAGATCTTAAATTTTATCAGGGGTGAAAATCACTTTGAAAAGCGGCTTTCGAATTTGTTGAATATACAAATAGAACCCTTGCTGTAAATTAGCGTAAATCCTTCCAAAAAGGGAGGTTTTGCCACACATGGTGGAAATCACTGTCACAAAACATTTAAATACTAAAAACAGGAGGTGCCTCTGTCTTGCTTAAACCAATGGTAATACTCAACAATGAATACACCCCATCTACTCTTTTTTTATGAAGAAAAAAAAAAGACAGCCATAAGTGTAATTTAAAGGAAGTATTAGGATTTTCTTAAAATCAAGGATTGTAAGTAATCATTTCTTATTTATTGAAGCTATGCTCACTTTATTATTTCCCGTTATATTTTGTAGCGATCGATATACTTTCTAGCAATGCCAACTGCTCCACTTTCTTTAAAATATTTTATTCAGTGGTAGTTAAAAACGAAACCATACAGAATTTAAGATAATTCTGGTAAAATTTATAATTCTCACCTGGAACAAAATTATGTTTCACAAGATTTTTTTCAATTATTTATACGTAAAAAAGGTTTTACATTAAATAAACAAAGAATCATACAATAAATGTAACTTTTGCACTCAATAAAAAATATTTTTCTGCACGGAGCAGAGGGGCGTTTACTACATTATAATATTCTGTTTTTGTATATAATTTTTTTTATCAAACAAAATCATTTAATATCCACAATGATATTTTGGTAACAAAAAGTGAACTTCGTGTAATTAAATGCTCGTTATTGTATTATTATTAAAAACAATGTCTTAATGGGAAGAAAAAACGAATGTTAAAATTTGAAATGTTGGAAACATAATTTTTCAAGTTTCCTGAAAAATTATTGCAATAAGTAAATATTTTTGTGTAAATTACGTAGCATTGGCTCAGTTAAGCGTGCCAACTATGGAGAAATAGATTTCTTTTCATTCATTAAAAGATAGATTTTAGGTTTAAACACTCATAAAAGTTCAATTTATTTATTTTTAATTGATTAATTTATTTATTGAATGAATAGATTAAGGAACGTTATCGTTAATTGTTCAAACTGACTTTTTTTTTTTTTTTTTTTTTTTTTTTTTTTTTTTTTTTTTTTTTTTTTTTTTTNTTTTGCTTTTAAGTCACAGAAATATTATTCACACACAATTTTAATTTTAAATTCATAACTTAAGCTCAAGTTTAAATAATTCTTTTGTTTACAAATTGAGAAAAAAAAGAGCTGTGTAATTTATCAAAACCTTACTTAATATTTTTTTTAATTTCAAAGTATCTTATTTGTCCATTACAATTAAAATAAAATGGAAAAAAATATCATTGAGGCTATAATATCTATTTTATAACTATCTATTAAAGCAGCACAATAACAACAATATTTTTTTCATTAATTAATTCCCTTTATTTTAAGAAAATAAGAAAAAAATAATAATAAACATCTTATAGAAAAATTCGAGCTTGTTTATTTATGAAACATATGCATTTTTATAAAAATTCAAAAAACCCTCTCTCCTCAAAATATTCAAAAGATTTATATTTCTCCTTTTTTTAAAAAAAGAGCATTTTAAAACTAATTGAATTCAATTAATTTTGGAAAGATTTATTCGGATAATGGCTTCGTCAAAAAAAAAATATCGATGGTTAAATTCTTTATTTTATAGATGAATTAATTATTTGTCGCTTGTAAACTGAAGTTGCATTTTAATGTAAAAGTTCCCAATTGGGTAAATTTTTAACAGCTTAAAATTTTAAACTTACTTATTACCCCAGACAATATTTAAATTTAAAAAAAATGTCTGTGCATCATTAAATGTTTAAACGAATAATTAAGGCAAAAATTTACTTTATTAATAATTATGTATTTGTCGATCTATGTGTTAAGATTAAATTTGATCATATGAACTTTAAATAATTTTTTCTGTAAACGTGCATTTCGTCTCTACATTCTTTCTTTTTAATATTTTCAACTAATTGCCGCTTGAGTGCAAATTTTAAGAAACGACATTTTTATTAATTAAATTTTAACGTAGTAATTTGGTCACATAACAGCCTACTTTGGTTTTAATAAACCGTAACTATAGAAAATTCTCAGAACTATTTAAAATATTTAATAATAATATTACATTACCTTCCTTTAAAAAGCATTTTATGCCCGCTCAAAATAATATTTTTTTAAACTAATTCTTTTAGCAATTTTTTTATCATATCTTTTATGGATTTTTTTAACAATACCCTTGGTACCTTAGCCATGGCCATGTTTGGAAAAATAAGATTATTGCAAAACAGTTTTAATTTATTGCATTAATTCAGAATATTTCTTCTTAGAAATAAAGCTTTTATCCTCCATTTTATTTATTTTGTGAAATATGCGAAAATTATGTGACAAATTCAAATATGAACAAAAGAAATCAATGTGTGTTATTAACATTTTAATATTAGTGCAGATTTTCTAAATGTGTTTTCAGTTATTATTGTACTTTTGTTACTTTTTTGTTTCTTTACATAAAAATAATATTCTATTTAGCTCAAATTTAAAGGAAATATATTAGGGGGAGGACCTGTTTTCTAGTCTAAGGTTCTGGGGAATACGAAGATCAAAAACCTAAATTCGATGAAAAATGTTTTTATTAAGGGGAAGTATGCTTTTACATTTGATTTTATTGCTCAAGTTAATGTATGCACTAATTTCTATGGGTTTAAAGAAAAATAAAGTAACTTACAATTTTATCGTAATATTTTGTAATTTAAAATAAAATATTTAACGTTTCCCTATCGAACCATTAAAATTGTAATAATACATGATTATCTGATACTAATAATTAGGATTACCAAAGGTCAAAGGTAATTCTTTTTCTAGTTTACTTGATGGGTTCCAACCACCTTCGGACTTATGTGTATAAAATGAACAAACAAGAATTAAAGATAAGAATTTTTAATTTAAATATACAAACTTTTAATTAAATATTTAAATCTTTTGAATAGTTCCAAGTCTACCATACGATTTTAAAAAAAAGTTTTATAATCCTAAAAAGAAGAAAAATTCGAAACGAAACTAAAATGTCTATACTTTAATTGTCTTTATTTTCCTTTTAAAAATTTCAAGCACGATGCCGCAAAAATATGTTCATAATAGTTTCCATTTTCTCAACCTACTTAAACATTAATTATTAACAATATCATTAAAGAAACTTTTTCTTGAATTATCACTAATAATCACTCGAGTTTAGAATATATTAAAGATAATAAAATTAACCCGATTGCGACTTTTGATTTCCAGGATCTTTTCAATAGCATTCCCCTTTTTAAACTAAAAGATGTCTTTTTGAATTATTACTATGATTTTAAAAATATCCTTAATTGCGATTTTCATAGTATTTTTAATAACTACCTTAACAATGGAAAAGAATATTTTTTCAAATTGATGGAATACCACAAGGATCTAATCTTTCATCTCTCTTAGCTAATTTATTTTTGCACTATTATGAAGAAAAAAATCATGCACTTATTATTAAATATGTTTTTAGATTTATTGGTGATTTAATTATCTTTAATTTTCAAAGTTATACAATTTTATTAAATAATATTTACCGCAAAGAATTAATCTTGCTTTGTAATCATGATGATAACATTAATTAAAATTTTTTAGATTTGGGTATTATAAAAGAAGAAAATATTTGCTTTGTTGATTTAAACGATAAAAGAAATGATTTTAATGTAAATAAACTAATTACTTAGAATTTTAATGTTTCTAAAATATCTATTTAAATACGATGTTTAATCAAATGAATAGAAATAAAAAAACATAAAGTAATGGTTTTTTTCTCCAAAAAAATTGACAAACTCTTCAAAACTTGAAAGAAAAAAAACAATTGATACCCAACTAAAGTGATAAAATTCTATGTGAAATCATTGAGTTAATTGTATGTTATTATAAATAAGTTAATTAAAAACTTCTTGGTTAATTTATATAATTTTTACCACGTGCAAATCTATTTCGGGCAAATCCGTGGCTAAAAATATGCGCCAAACGGCAATTCATGCTTCTTTCTCTCTTTTTTTCTTCTTAAATAAATGTTATTTTTCTAAAATCATTAAAATTGTATAATTAAATGTCAACCTATTAATTATTAACTTATCCAGAATAATATCAACTCGCGCACATCCATTTTCGAGCCAATCCTTGGTAACTTACAAATCAAACGCGCTTCAGTACTGTATTATATATATATATATAAAATATTTTAAGAAGGGGCGCCGATAGGGAGGATTGCCATAGGCGCCATTTTCTCTAGATACGCCTCTGCAGGTATAGTCTACGTCGTTTGTCGGGGGTTTTAAAGTACTTGATATTCTTACCCATAACCATTAAAAGATAAAGTTTTAAGAAACAAAGCCACGTGTTTAGCCATAATTCGGTGATATGTGTGTTCAAGTTTACAGTCTTACAATTTTGAACCGGACCCAGAAGCCTAGGAACTCCTAATTCAAACTTTGGGATTAATTCGTCATCACGGAAGGGCATTTTGAGTGAAACTAACTCACATTTGTGAAGAAGAAAACAACTAAAACTTCCCGCGGTTAGTCCGATTGCAACGGTACCGTAACCTGTGCTGATATAAATTTCGTCAGCACTTTGGTCAGGGCGAGCCAGGAGCAGCATACATATTGACCAATCATATAACAGGTATCTGCTTGGATTGTAAACAATCTAAAATCCCTTTTGGATCCAGATCAAAATTCCTCAGTAAGGTGTCTTGGAGATTTTAGGGGGCAGGCTGATTTAGACACTGAACAAGAGGGGCATCGAATTGATTAATTAAATAATTTCTATGTCTTCCTTTATTTTCAAAACTGAGTTATTATTGAGTTATGTACAAATGAAAATTAATTACTCTTATATAAATTAAATGTTATAAAACATTTAATTTATAAGCTATATATTTATTTCCCCCTATTTATTATTTTCATTTTTTTAAATAAGTCTAATGTATTTTTAATTAATAGATCTTATTAATAAATGGAATAATCATGCGGACTGGTTATTTGAGACTCTAGTAAATTTGGATGTAAACATTACGTAAAGCTATTAAATTTCAAAACAGTTAAAACTATGACAAAAATTGATTTAATGTTGAACCTGTTCTACGATCTATAATATTGTACGAAATCGCTGCAACCTTAATAATAAGTTGTTAAATTATGTGTGTTAATATTGAAGTTAAATCTTAGTACTATGTAATCATGTTTAAAAAATATGATGATATGGTTGATTTTATCAAAATATTAAGGTGGTAGTAAATTTGAACGTTATTGTGGATCAACATTGTGATTGACTATTTTAACAGTTTAGTAAATAGCGCTATTTAATGTGCATAAATATTATTAAGCGAAGCAAATAAAGTTGTCTGAAAAGGTAAAAATAAACTCGGCAATGTTCGTTATTAATCTCATCCTGTTGGTTACCTTAGATACATAGAAATAAAATGAAAGAAAAACGAACGATTATCTTCTTTTACGTCATATCATATTATATCTGTTACTGAAATTTTTATCGCTTGACCAAGCCTGGTATTTTTAAAAATTCCAGTCTCAATTATGAAATATCGAATTACATAGTAATAAAAGTAAGTGTATTACGTAAATAAAAATTAGTTGCTCTGTACATACTAGGATTAATATAAATTTTCTTTTTAAAAAATTATATATGCCGTCTTTAAATAGGTTTTTTTTTATTGCAATTTCCCATACATAAGGAAATTCATGGTTGTCGGACATCTTAGAAACTCAGTTTTTATTTTGCTTTATTTATTTATTTATTTTCTTTTGTTTCAAATTTTTGTATACGTCATTAGAAAATGAGATTTACAACAATTAAAAAAAATAAATAAATAAATAAACGTGGTCTACTTAAACGTAAAAACAACATATTTGTTGATGTTATTATTAATTTTTGCTTTTTTGTCTTATTTCTGGAACAAATAGTACGAATCGAAAGTTTTCTGCACATATTCTACAGACAATGATAATTTTCACGATTCCTTATCATTAATAAATTTAATGATTATCGAAAAAATTTGGTGCTGTTACGCTGTAGTTTTTACGTTATGTGTAGTTCTAAAATTGGAACAAAATAGGATAAATAACCTTTGACAACTAAAAAAATAAAAAATCTGTATTAAATTTTTACATTTTATTAATTCAACCGATTTCGCTCGATTTAGATCTTATAAAATTACGTAAATTAATAGATCGTACATATCTGTATGCATTTTAAACAGTATTTCGATTATTGTTATGAAGAAAAGTTATTTTCGTGAAACGAAGTTTCATAAATGAAATGAGTACAACGATATTTTTTGATAAGATTCTGAATTATACATAAATTTGCAAAAAGTAGTAATAGCAATTTCAGTTTGGACTAAACTATTTCCGGATTAGCGACAGTTCACTCATATTTTGAGGGTTAAAAACCCAGATTTCATTATAGGTATATTTATTCAAAAAAAAAAAAACATTTTTATGTCTGATTTTGCAATTTAAATTATCACTTGTAGCAATTAATTAGTATAATTTATGTAGGTCCTTCAAACCATAAGCCTATGCTCATGATTTGCCAAGCCATAACTTAAGCCATAAGTTCATTTTTTTATTTTGATATTTAATAGGACACCAAATTCCTTTCCCTCAATATTTGCTAGGTTAGATTAAGAAAAAATAAATTTATCTAGCGCTATATTGAATTCTATGAAATGATTATTGCTTAACTTTGGTGCATTTAATTTTATTATATATATATATGTATATTTTAATTCATAAATTGCAAATAAACCAATTCCAAATAAATAAATTTTTCCGTTTGTAAATTCGCACTCCAAGTGTTCCCGTTTATAATAGATTCTAATGCAAAATGAACATTTCAAAGCAATTTATTATGGTTTATACAAATTCAATAAAAATGTCATGAGCTCAAAAAATATCTGAAATAAAAATGTCTTAATTTTTCTAGAGCTTTGCACGACAATTTTCAGAAGCTTTTTCTTAAATACTCTATTGACTTTATTTAATTTAAAACTGAAATAAAGATAACGATAGATAACTAGGTAGATAATTGAAAAGATATCTAGATTTAATTATTCTGAATAGGTTGGTACAAAGCTTGTTCTTAAATACTCTATTGACTTTATTTTATTTAAAACTGAAATAAATATAACGATAGATAACCAGAACTAGATAGATATCTAGATTTAATTATTCTGAATAGGTTGGTACAAGGCTTTTTTCTTAAATACTCTATTGACTTTATTTAATTTGAAACTGAAATAAAGATAACGATAGATAACTAGGTAGATAATAAGATAGATATCTAGATTTAATTATTCTGAATAGGTTGGTACAAAGCTTTTTCTTAAATACTCTATTGACTTTATTTAATTTAAAACTGAAATAAAGATAACGATAGATAAGTAGGTAGATAATTAGATAGATATCTAGATTTAATTATTCTGAATAGGTTGGTACAAAGCTTTTTCTTAAATACTCTATTGACATTATTTTATTTAAAACTGAAATAAAGATAACGATAGATAACTAGGTAGATAATTAGATATCTAAATTTAATCATTCTGAATAGGCTGTTATAAGCTATAAGAAATTGGTATCCTTTTGAAAAACTGTAATCCTAAAAAAAAAAAAATCTTTTTTGATAATAGCATTACATCTTTTTAACTCAATTACATAAATTATTTTTGCAGTTATTACATAAAACAATTTGATTAAATAATTATTTAGTGATTGAGATGAATATTTGATTAGAGAGTAGAACTGGATCCGCCTTGAATTGGGCACTGTACCTGGGAGCTTTTACTGTACATAAAATCTTCCATTTTCATATTATTATTTTTATCTGGATTTCTTATTGTTAGAAATTCTTATTTTTAAGTCATATTCCCCATTTTTTCTAACAACTTAAAAAATTGCCAAAATAACAAGCGTCCAATTGTAAATTTTTACCGAATATTTATAAGATTGTAAATTTTGTTTGTAGAAATTGTTTGGAAGATTGAAAATTTTTAATCAAAATGTAACCAGGATCATTTTTTTTTGTTTATTCTAATGTATGTATAAGAGCCATAATGGCTCAAGGGATATAGGTGAAACGGGTTCGAATCCTATCTATGGCATGGTTGATGTGAGCTCCGCATCCGGCTTGCACCGACCACAGTGTTGACATGAAATATCCTCAGTGGTAGATGAATTATGGGTTAGATTCCTCTTGCCGTCAGGCTAACCGCGGGAGGCTCTCGTGGTCTTCCTCTCCATAAAAAGCAAATGACGGTTAGTTCCATCAAAAAATCCTCCACGAAGGCAAATTTCTCCCAATACTTGATCCAGGAGTTCCCTTGTCTTCTGAATTGGGTTCAAAATTACAAGGCTACGTAGTTGAACATTAGTAGTCGTAAACCCAAAAAACTGCGTCGACTGTTCAATTACAGTTATAAAAAAAAAAATTATGTATAAATCTTTCTTAATAAAAATGACTTAATCCTTTTAAGTTTTAATCACAATATTTCAAAACATACTGACACAGAAGTTTCAAAACTTTCATCAACTGAGAACCACTATGTAATAACATTCATTAACATAATTTCTTCGCCTACACACCATATGCAAAAATTAATAAGATAATTAGATATACAACTAATATAGAGAGCAATATAGTGAACACAGAAGAAACTAGTTAAAAGACATACGGTTTTATGCTGTAAAAACACTATAGAAATAGCTGTAAAAACACAAAACAAAATAGTTGTGTGCCTCTTAACTCTTTTTATTTGAACTTTCTACATTGCTTTCTGTGTTATTTATTCCAGAAAAAGATAAGTACCTCTTATTTATAAATAAAGCTGCGTTTTCGTTGCAAATAATTTAAGTGTTTTTAAAATATAAACTACTTCAAAACATGCGGGACTGAAGGAAAATGTTTTTGTTCTAATGCTTGAAAAACATACTTTAACTGCAGAGCTGCCAACTATTACGCTTTTTGTAAAAATTTTAATAGAATGGTAGGCAATGAAAAACTAAAGCTTAAATAATTTGGGTTAATTTTGCCAACATTTTAAAAGCTTCCCCACAAGAGAACTGGAAGAAAATGGCTTTTTATATAAACTTTTGAATCGTTTACTTGTAGTAATGTGGAAAATAATCAAATTTTCTCAACAAAGAATCATTCGTTAAAACTTAAACTTCGGTACTACTAGAGGAAATCTTCCTACAAAGTGTAGAAAGTTGGCAGTCCTGTAACTGTACCTATAATTTCTTGATCTAAATTTATCTGAAAGCAAAAATTTAAAAACATTGTCAAAGTAGATTGGTTTTTAAACGAGAAATTTTTAAAACTTTGATTGCTAACAATGCTAATAATTTTTTTAAAAAAGAAATCATGCTGCTTTAAATCCTTTAAAAATGATTATCTCAATCATAAATTTTTTCTGAAATTTACAAATATATATATATATTAAAAAAATGTACTTAAAATTAAAAAAAGAATGTTTAAACTTAAGATTCAAATAAATATTCCACCATTTTAGATTTTCTACTTAAAATAAAAAAATAATCTAAAGAAATTTTTCAGTTTACAGCTGATTCATTACTTGCAAAATAGATCAAATTGATATACATTTCATCGTATCATATAGAAAATTTTAAATTGTTAGTAAGTTTTATTATGAGCAACATAATTTGTTATGTCATAAAGTATGATGTGAATAAGTTAAGGTTGGTTTTTCTCTGCTTTGGTTCGATATGACTAAATTAAATTACAAAAGAGAGATCATATAAATTTTTTTTTCAAAATAATATTGTATGCATCAAGAAATGAATAAAAACATATTTACTGATTATTTAATCATTTAAATTTAATGAAAAGCATTAAAATTTGAATAACTTCATTCACAATTGAACTAGCTATAAAAAGAAAATCATAAAGAGTGAAAAAAATTCAAAATTTAGGAATATTAAGCTAAAATTTTTATTTAAATATTTGCTCAAAGCTTGAAACATTAATTAAATCATTTCTTTTAATCTAAATTATTTAAACAAGAAGTTATAAAATGAAATTTCCGTCATCAAATATGAACCAAATCACTTACTTTAAAATTTTTAATATTGAATGAAGAGCACATTACTGGTTTGCAAATTTAAATGTTTGAATATCATTAACTTTAGCATCACTTTAATGATAATTTCAGCGAATAAACTGGGCTGAGATAGCCTGGTTGGCAGGGCGCTGGACCCCCGTTCGTGAGAACGGGAGTTCGAATCCATCTGGTCGAAGACTCCCTCCCTGTGTAGTAAATGGTGACAGGTGTATGTTAAATCTACCAGGCCACAAAGTCCTCCATGTATCCATAACAAATTGTTTCTCCGGGGGTACTAAATTAGAGATTAATAGTTCCCTGGCTCAGGTCAAAATAACGATTTGTGGATGAATGAATGGGTCCACCCTATAAACGGGTGTGACGTGTGGGTGTGGCAGAATTCTTGGCCACAGATGGCGCCACTGGAAAACAAGAACAATCGAAACCCTTTCCTTAATGGTTTACAACAACAACAACGAATAAACTGCTCTCAAATGATTGCTTAACAAGAAAAGCAGAAGTGCATGTAAGCAAAATAAACAAACACAAACATGAATAAAAATTTCTTTAATGATTCTCTCAAATATATTACTTTGTTGTTGAAATTTACAGTTTGGAGATTAGATACACATATCGACTCTTAAAATATGTTAGAGGTGTACATAAATTCTACAAATATGTTTCTCAACTTGCAGGCTCAACCACAGATGTTTGATTATAACGCAAAACAGGTGAGAGTCAAAATTTATTTTATAGGTATCTGGACGATAGTTGTTGACATCCAAAAACGAACAAAAAAGAAGTGAGAAACATATAAAATGGAATTTGTAGAAATACACAGGCATGAAAGCAAAATATACTTTAGTATCCAGTAAGCTCTGCGAATGTTTGGTCCAATTCGTCGGAGATTGCTTTGTATTTCTCTTTTTCTTGGACCAATTCATCTGGAAAGAAAGACACATTCAGTTCATTAATTTCTTAGATCAATTCATTTTATAAATAAAGGTTAATTGAATATTTATATTCGGAATTAATCAGCCTCACAAATTGTTTTTTTTTATCTTGAGGAGAACATATTTCAAATCGAAATTTGATAAATTGTTTAGTGAATTGCATATTTTATGTTTTTCATTTGAAAATAATTCGGAATTAATCAGCCTCACAAATTGTTTTTTATCATGAGGAGAACATATTACAAATTGAAATCTGATAAATTATTTAGTGAATAGCATATTTTATGTTTCATTTGAAAATAAAATTTAATTAAATATTTATATTCAGATTTAATCAGCCTCACAAATTGTTTTTTATCATGAGGAGAATATATTACAAATTGAAATCTGATAAATTGTTTAGTGAATTGCATCTTTTATGTTTCATTTGAAAATAATTCGGAATTAATCAGCCTCACAAATTGTTTTTTATCATGAGAAGAACATATTACAAATTGAAATATGATAAATTGTTTAGTGAATTACATGTTTTATGTTTCATTTGAAAATAAAGTTTAATTAAATATTTATATTCGGAATTAATCAGCCTCATAAAGTGTTTTTTTATCATTAGGAGAATATATTACAAATTGAAATCTTATAAACTGTTTAGTTAATTGCATATTTTATGTTTCATTTGAAAATAAATTTTAATTAAATATTTATATTTGGAATTAAGCAGCCTCACAAATTCTTTTCTTTTTATCATGAGGAGAACATATTACAAATTTCAATCTGATAAATTGTTTATTGAGTTGAATATTTTATGTTTCATTTAAAAATAAAATTAAATTAAAAATTTGCATTCGGAATTAATCAGCCTTACAAATAGTTTTTTTTATCATGAAGAGAACATATTACAAATTGAAATCTGATAAATTGTTTAGTGAATTACATATTTTATGTTTTATTTTTATAGATTTAATTTTTATTTTTTGTAATAAACCCCTTTCAAGAAAAAAAAACAAAAAATTTTAGATAAAATAATAAGTGATTTTTCAGAGCAAGTGTCTAGTCAGTCGAAGTGAAATTTCTTAAAAGCTCAATATTAGATTTGAAGAAAACTTTTTAAATTAGATAGACAACTTTTTACATTGTAATTTTTATACTTAAATTATAACTTTTTAAACCAATAGCCTAAAATAAGCTTAAAAATTTAATTTTTATCAAGAATTAATTACAAAAATTAAAAAAATATATTTTTTAAAAATTATACTTTTTCTCTTTGTTTGAAAAATAAGTAAAAAATTTTTTAAATTCAAGTTGTGCATTTTGCATTCATGGTTTTTGCATTTTATTTATTTGAAGTGCATGCAATCATGTAATTTGTATTGTGACAGCTTACACAACGAAACTTATTTTTGATCATTTAAATTAAATGACATATTTTTTTACAACATTTAAATAGAGAAATACTAACACGTATTGTACCAAAGCAATTGCACGGTTTTAGAAAATATAATGACAAGCCACATTTTTGATTTATTCAGGAGCGTATTATTCCTGTAAAACCTATAATAACCTTATAACAAACCTTTCATGTAGGCAAAACAATGTTTCTTTGTATTGTGATGTTATCTAGAGGAAATTTTGGTAACTTGTAAAGGGTAATTTTCCCAATTTCTTAACTTTTTCGCCCTTTAAGCTATATTTCTCATTTAAATATTTATTTTCATTATTTAATGGTATGTATTGCTTAAAATATTTCAAAGGAATAAAAAAAAATTCATTACTTTTGTACTATAGTTATATTTCTAAAACAATATTTATTGTTTTAAATATATAATTGAAAGTTTACTTGACATTTTTGTGTTCCTTTTTTACTTTTATTAAAAATTGAATTATTTACTATCTTTTCACATGTGCTTTAAGTTATACTTTTAACAACGTTAATAATTGAACTTTTTAATTTTGATTTTTTTGTCAATTATTGTTTGGAAAAATTTTGAGTGTAAATAAAAATTTAGTTACTCAACAATTTTTACATAATACATAAATTTGCAGTTTCAGTTTTAATTATTCGTTGATATTTCTCAATGTTAGATAAATTATTTAAATATAGGTGACAAAAAGATTAAGAATAAAACGTATACCCGAGAAGTAAGTTAACTAAAATGTCACTGAGCTATTTGGATGTAAAATTTCATTGGTTGCAAGCACAAGGTATACAAAAAGGAATTTATGTGTCATTTAAAAAATGTCGCCAAAGGCGATTTCTACCTAGTTCTAAACCATAAACAATTTAGATGAAATAAACAAATTATATTTTATAATGTAAAACAAACAACATCTATAATTTTTTTTTAAAAAATTATTGTAGAGCAAATGTTGAAGTTACGAAAAAAATATATCTTTAAAAATATATATATCGTTTTGCCAGTTTATTATCATAACTGTCTCTTTTTGAAATTATTGTTCATACTCAAAACGAACTTTAAAAAAATTATTTAGAAATAATTTTAAAAAGAAGAAATTTTATGTTTTTGCACATAAAATTTTTGGATTTCTATTTTCAGATTTTTTGGTTTTTTATCAAACTTTTCCCTGTGGTAATATTTTAAAAAATCAAGTTTTTTAAGAGTGCATTGCCATCTTGATTTTAAAAAAATTCGATTATGCAGACAAAATGTGCAACATTACCTTCCAGTCTGTCAACCTCCTTCTGCAATTTTTGCACAGATCTCTCAGCGAATTCAGCTCTAGCTTCAGCCTATAAAATCATTCAGACAAGCCAAGATTAAATAGTGTTCAATAGTAGAAGAATCCAGGTTAAACACGTTTGAAAAACATTAGGCATTATTAATATTTTCAATATTTAAACTTTCTTTAGGTATGTGAAACTATATTTTTACTTCTCTCTTTGTGTTTTTTGTTTAAAAAAATTAGCCTGAAAACAATATTGAACTCTATAGTTTGTTTATTAAGATTTCTTAGATTTGCGAATTTGACACAACGGATATCTTTAAATATTAGTTTCCATATAAAAAATGGTTTAGACCAGTCAAGATTGTACTGTAGTCAAAAGAAATGTATCCCATTGAAACATATTCAAGAAATATAATGTATTATGGACATTATATAAACTTTCTTTAAGAGTGCTGAAGTACTTTTTTGTCAATTTTCTGAGTTAATTTTATCTTTACAATTTTTTAAGCAAGTTAATAAAAAACATCTCTTGCACTGATTTGCAAATAGAAAGAAACATAACCATGTTTTTTACGACAGCAAATAAAAATTCATACTGATCATAATACATGAACTGAAATTTTACCTTATGATTCGCATAACAATAAAGAATTTTTTTTCAAAATTAAGTTTTTTGTTAAATTGTAAGTGGTTAAATTTGATTTAAATTCTCCATAAATAAAATATAGTTTTAGAAATGGAAAACAGTTTCACATAAATATCTACTTGTTAATAATTTTAAAAAAATTTACCTTTTAAAAATAAGTGACCTAAAATTCTTTTATAAACTGTTTAACTATTAATGAAATTAAACTGTGTAAATTTTATTTGTATACTACATGGTTTTATAAAGTGGATAAAGGAAAAAACAACAACATAATGAGCATAAATAAAAATAATTTTAAAAAAACATAAAATTGTTTTATTACTATAAACCTGTAGGTCAACATTAATCAAAAGTAACGCTGTGAAGCGAATGAAAAAAAAATTATTTCTTTTTAGTCTTTGCTGTGGCACTGATAGTAATACTACTTATTTACAGAACTGAATCAAATGTATGTCGTTACATTTATATTTATATTTGTGCTCATTACAATGTTTTATGCAATACATGCTCTCATTTCTTTATACACTTAAAATAGGTTTAAGATAAAATTTCTTAATAATAAGAACAATTTTCTTCTGAAGTACTAGATGACTGTATTTCTATATATAGCGTTTCTTATCATAATTTTATTTTTGATTTAAAAGCATAACTTATATTAAAGATTTTACCATTATGCATTAATTTAACATTGAAGGATAGAAGAGCATATTCCATTCAGAAGTAAAGTAAACATTAAACTTGAAAAATTTAGTTTAGATACTAATTTAAAATTTAACAGCAAAAAAGTGAAGTTAAATTTTTAAAACAAAGAAATATCTTATGCAACATTTAACAAAAATTAAGTTATGAGAATAAGATAAGGCAAAGAATTTAAACAAGTCGTCATCAAATTGTACGTATAAAATTAAGTTGCTTGAAATTAATATTAAAATATAACTTCTTGAATATTCTGCAGCAGAATAGATTTTAATAAAATTTCTTAAAATGAATGAGAAAATTTATTCAACATTGCAAAAATTTCAAGAATTCTACAATAGTTTAAGATATTGGAATTAAAAGTAACATTAATAGCTTTATTGAGTCATGGCAATCTTTAATGACTTTGATTAGGATATACAGGATTCCAATTTATATTAATTTCAGTTTTAAAATTTATATATTTTTCTTTCAAGAGTCGAACATTAAAATGTTAAGTAGAAGCTTAGACACGTAGTAATTTTAGGTTTTCTAAACGCTAGGAATATTTTTGATACTATTAGACACAATATGAACTGATATTCTTTTTCAATTTCTTAATAGCAATCCTTAACTGCAGCCAAAAACTCGATTAACTTTTGAAGTGTTTCTGATTTCTTTCCTACTTCAAGCTAGGTGCTTCTCTAGCATAAAATGAAGTTTCTCCTATCATTCAATTAAAAAAAATGGTGCATAAGAAATTAATTCTAGGGTTCAGCATGGATGAATATTCAGCTGGACATCTTTCTCTAGCTGCAGCAAAAAATTTAGACACTAGTCTTTGCATTTACTCGGAGAGAAAAAACGACCTTCTTCCTGCACTGTTCAATAAGCAAATTGTGATAACAAAAATAGAATAAAAATTTTTCTAAAGTTTGCACTAGAAAAGTTTTGCATGTAATCTCACAAATACTTTCTTAAGGCTTGGCAAAACATTCTGTAAACCAGGAAAGCACTTCGTACTGACATTTTTCTCACTTTTAAGCACTAAATTGTCTTTTTCCCAGGTTATTCACTCAGCAAATTGTGCTAAAAAAATAATACAAGAAAATTTTTTATGAAAGTAAACACTTTGAGGATTCTGCAGGTATCTTCATAATTACTTTCATTAGGCTTAGCCAAACATTCAGTAAACCAGGAGAGCACTAATACTGACATTTTTCTCAGTTATTTTTTGGTCTAAAACCCAACATCCAACAAACTCAACAGAAAAAGTGTTAAAATAATAAGATTTTACAGAAAACTTTTTTCAGAGTCAGAAAGATTCAAGCACTGATGGTTGGACACAGCATCGTTCTTCAGCTGCAACATGAAACATGAAAGTGAAAAAACTTAGGAAATGAGCAATGTTACAAGGTTTTACCTCTTGAAGTCTTTGTGACATCTGCCTAATGGTCATTTCATAAGTCTCTTCCTTTTGCAATGCCTGTGAGTGTCAAAGGTAACAAAAATATTAAAATATGAACATAGGAAATTTAAACAATATCTTACCTCTTTCAAACGGTTATTCATGGTGCGTTCCTGACTCTCATAAGCCTCTTGCTTTTGCTGGTTCTGTTTTGGAAATGAACAAGTAAGGCAAGAAAAGCATTAGATGGGAATCTATCTACTATAGGATACTTCTTATGCCAGGAATTACTTTAACTTTATAATTAACTAGATTTTTATTTTGTTTTATATGGCAGTTGGATTTATTTAAAAAAAGGGTTATATTTGAAAGATTATATTTAGAAAGCTGCATAATTTAATGATTATCATGCCATGAATTGAAAGGCATTTTTTTATTTAAAAAATTTTGCAATTAGCATTAGCTATGTTATCATTAAGATATGGATTTTGATGACATGTGCACTTTTTTTAATAACTCTTTTTTGATTTTAGGACAGTTTTAGGTTTTCCAATATATTTTTTATGTTAGGGCATTTTTTTTTCTTTTCACATATTAGGGTAATTCTTTTTTACACTTCAGGATATGTGATGTACTGTGTTTTAGATGAACAATTATATCTATAATGTCTTTGCTTTTAGTATTTTTTCCCTATCAATATACATATATATAGATTAACCAGTCTAAGTATNTCCCGATCGTTCCGGATAATCGGTTCCCTACTGTATATAGATTAACCAGTCTAAGTATCAATAAATTTTTTCATCCTTCTTTCATCTTTTGTTATTTTAGCATATGATATTTATTGCAAACTTTAAGGAAAATTGTATCTCAATGTGTCTTAGTAATATATATATAGCATAGGGCAAAATTAAGAAATTTAGCAACTGGTCAATGGCTAATTGTAGCATTTTAAACAGTGGCTTTTTTTTTTAAGCATGTGGCCACTTAAATAAAATTTAAAACAATTAAAAAAAACTATTGATATTAATAATGTAAAGCATTTTTTTCTAATAATTTATCAAACATGGGTTAACATTGCTTTTAAAATGAAAAAAAAAAAGAACTATCGTGAAATAAAGTAATTTTCAGAATATTATAAAACATTCATAGCTATTAAAAAATAATAAAATGCACATGGGTTGCATTTTTCACAAAAGATAATATAGATTGAATGGCGACTATATTTTGTTGCCTGTGGCGAACATTAATTTCGTCCCATAATATACAGATTTTAGAAATAGAGGTAATTTTAAAGATTTTTTATGTCATCAAAATCCAGACTCTTGTCATTAAACTAAAGCTATGCAGCCTTAAATGTTTATTAAATAAAATTACCTTAAATCAAGTTAGCAATATTTTTACAAGCAAATAAAGAATAAAAAATAATCAAATTTTATATTAAGAACTTATATAATTTTAATTCATATTCTTAACTTTATATTAGACTAATATTACTTTTAAATTAACATTAAGCACTAAAGATAAAAATATTTCTTTATGTATTTTTGAAAATGCATCTATAAACATAAAATATGTTTCAAATTAACCTGGCATTCAAAGCAAAAGGAATAGGTAGCATCTAAACACTAATAAAACTAAACACTACAACACTATATTTTAACTATGTAGTTTAACCAATAATTTTGTGGGAGATTGTAATTTTTTCATAATAAAATATATCAGTATTTAAATTAATAATTTATTAATTTAAATACTGATAATAATTTATTCTAATAAAATATATCAGTACTTAAAGCCAAAAGAACTTATAATGATAAAACACAGCATTAAAGCTGTTTAAAGTAACAGAATAAATTTAATAATTAAGATTGTACACTAAACTTATGAAGTTCATTTAAGAAAAAGCTGCTCAAAATAAGTTGATTGTTGATAAGTTAATTTCCAAAATATCAGAAATGTAAAACATTTAAATAAGAATTTTTTTTAAAGTTCATTTAAGAAAAAGCCACTCAAAATAAGTTGATTGTTGATAAGTTAATTTCCAAAATATCAGAAATGTAAAACATTTTAATAAGAATTTTTTTTAAGTATTAGATTTAATAAAGTTGTCACGAATATGATTTATTCAACATTATAACAGCAAAATTCATTTTACATAATTTTTTGAAGCAGGCCATTTGCTAACAAACACAAGATCAATTAGTTTTAGGATATTTTTAAGCTAATATGATATAATAGTTTTTAGATTTTTAAGCCCACAAATCTTATTGATCTTATTAGTTGTTAAAATATGCTTTCGTGAAATAATGTTCTAAACAAAACACACAAGTATGCAAGCTATATTTCTCTGAAATAGTTTTTTCAAGTAAAACTATTTATTGTTTGAAGTGTCAAATCTTTATAGTTAGTTACGCACACACTAAGCAAAAGCAGCTTGATTAGTAATTGTTAAGCAAAAGTAAGGTTTTGAGAAGAAACAGGAAAGATTTTAAACATATATTGAAAATTTAACGAGTTTATGATACCATACTTTTAAAGGAGGCTTATGAAAACTTCAGTCACACAAACAGAACATATCACACAGTTAAAAAGAAAACAAAGAATAAATTTGTACTCTTTTCAGATGATTTCTAACTACATAAATTTAAAAAAAATATCCTGTAATAAATCGATTGAAAAAGTTTTGAAAGTAAAAATTGAAGATCATAAATTGGGATTTATACCCTAAACCTAAAGTAGTATTTAAACAATAAAAATTCTTAACTATTTTTTTCGTTAAATTTTTTATTCATTTCATGACTCTGTAATTTTGATTTAATCCATTAATAAGTAATAATTAAATATTTTAGATAATAATAAGTAATAATTAAGAGAATTAAATATTTTTAAAGTAAACTTTCTTTTTTTAAAAAAAAAGAAGTTTGTTAATTAATTATTACTAACATTCTATTTCCTCATGTTTAAAGATTGTTCATGTCCTAAAATAATATTTTAAGATTTAAATTAAAAATATTATTTAAAAAATATTTTTTATATTCAAAAGTGCCAATTTTTTAATATCTATTTAACATTTTATTCATTTTCTATGATAATGTATTTTTGGCTAATATAATAATTATTGGAATTAAAATTTTAAATTAATAAATTTTTGAAAAAAGAATTCTATGAATATACTTCTGTACTAAAAATAAAAACAGTCTTTTTGCTTACATTAACGAGTGATTTTTGGAACTGTAAAAATTTAAAACTTAGTATTTTAATTAATAATTTTTTTTTTAGAAAAATTGAATGAAAAAAATTTGATAAGTAAATAACAAAATAAATAAATTCATTAAGGCACTTTAATATTCATTAGAATAAATTAAATAACAATTATGATGACTTTACTTTTTAAGACATAGTGAAATTATCTTTAATATATAGTGAGAGCAATGAAATACGTCTCACCTATTTAGAAAGAACTAATTTTTAATAAAGCCTATTCAATCATTAAAAATTTTAACAAACATTTGAAAAGCAAAAAAGCCATTACGACTGTTATTTCTGCAGCTCAAAAAATTATTTTTACAAGATTACAAAAGAAGTCATCTGAATTAATACAAAAGTAGTATGAAATTTATGCATAGTTAAAAAAATATATTGCAACACAAGCATATAATAGAATGCATTTAACACAAGAGCATAAGAAAATAGCAGAATATTTATAAATTTTTATAAAAGAAGCAGAATATTTATAAATTTTTATACATTATATTAAGCTTTTTATAAATTTTTAATGATAATATTATAAAAAATGAAAAATAATTTTCAGCAAAAAAAAAAAGTTATTGACTAAAAAGTTTTGGCAAAACTCAAAAGTATAGTTTAAACACAAATCATTTTTTTAAAATTCTTTATTTCGCAAATATGGAAGAATTATAACAGAGTTTCATATGAAATAAAGAGTACAGACAATTTTAATAAAACTATGATATGTGTAAAATTTATTTTAAATTAACCTGCTCGGAAATTATTAAAATAATAAAAACTAATTAATTTATTTTTAAAAATTTTTAAAAATATAAAAAGTGGAACAAGTATTTTAAACGGTTAAAAAAATCTTTGCATTCATCTGTATGGTGAAATGTTTTTTAATAATGAAGAAAATTTAAAAAAATTACAGAATAAATAATATTGCAAAATATTATCAAAATTTGTGATGTTAAAAGTTAATACAAAATATTGTTAAAATTTGTTATTTTAAAAATATGTTTAAGTTACTTTAAAATTGTTATATCAATTCTATATTTGCTCAAACATTACTATCAATATTATTTGAAAAAATCTAAAAATTATGGATAAAATTTGAGAACATAATTAAGAATATTATCTTTAAAAAATTTTGGTAAAAAAGCAGAATGTCGATAAGTTTAATAACAACTGATTATTCTGATTTCAGCAAGTTTTTCCAAAAGGAAAAAAAGCAACAAAAAGGAGAACTGTTGTTATAAACATGCAAAAAGGAATTCAAAATTTTTTAATTCGCATAATCTGAAATAGTTGGGCACACTCTTTGATGAAACAAAAAGCAGCAAAAAATCATGCAAAAGTATCCAAAATATTTTCCAAAAATTTCTGCTAGTTTTTTTGTTTAAATAGTAAATATTGCTCGGGATATTTGTTTCTTTTACCTTCTCCTCACTGACTTCCAGAGATTTCAGATTGTTACCCACAACTCTCAATTCTTCCTCAAGCTCTACAATTTTGCTGAAAAAGAAATTATTTTTTGTAAAGATAAAACTCACTAAAAGAATTAAATAAAAAATAAATGTGGATTTTGTTGAAAGCCTTTTTTGATTAGACTCTGATACATAAGTATGATAAAGAGTAAACAAGAAAAGATTCCAAGAAAAACATTGAAAATCTGCTAAATTTATTTTTAATTTTTTTGTTAAATTAGGGTGCTACCCTCAATTTTCAATTCGTCCTCCAAGCTCTTACAATTTTGCTGGAAAAAAATTTTTTTTTTTGTAAAGATAAGACTTACTCACTGATTAAAACTCACTAAAATAATAAAATAAAAAATAAATGTGGATTTTGTTGAAAGCCTTTTTTGATTAGATTCTGATATATAAGTATGATAAAGAGTAAACAAGAAAAGATTCCAAGAAAAACATTGAAAATCTGCTAAATTTATTTTTAATTTTTTTGTTAAATTAGAATTTTCATTTCGTCCTCCAAGCTCTACAATTTTGCTGAAAAAAAATTTTTTTTTGTAGAGATAAGGCTTACTCACTGATTAAAACTCACTAAAAGAATAAAATAAAAAATAAATGTGGATTTTGTTGAAAGCCTTTTTTGATTAGATTCTGATACATAAGTATGATCAAGAGTAAACAAGAAAAGATTCCAAGAAAAACATTGAAAATCTGCTAAATTTATTTTTAATTTTTTTGTTAAATTAGGGTGCTACCCTCAATTTTCAGTTCGTCCTCCAAGCTCTACAATTTTGCTGAAAAAAAAATTATTTTTTGTAACGATGACTCACTCACTGATTAAAACTCACTAAAAGAATTAAATAGAAAATAATGGGAATTTTGTTGAAAGCCTTTCTTGATTAGACTTTGATACATAAGTATGATAAACAGTAAACAAGAAAAGATTACAAGAAAAAAATTGAAAATCTGCGAAATTTAGTTTTAATTTTTTTGTTAACTTAGGATATCACCCTCAATTTTCAATTCTTCCTCAAGCTCTACAATTTTGCTATAAAAGAAAATTATTTTTACAACAGTCTGATTAAACTCTCAAAAATATTTTAACAAAAATAAATGGAATATTTTAAAAGTTTTTTTTAATTAGATTCTGAGACATAAGTCTGATAAATAAAGAAAGAAAAATTGCCAAATTTTATTTGAAGTTAAATTAAATGCAAGTACAGTATAAGCATAAAATAAGTCAATGTAATTTAGTTTTATTACTGAAAATCCAATGTACCAAATAAACTAAAGTCATACACATTTATTTTATGTCACGGAATGACAGAGAGTGAATCCAGGAATCGAAATTTCTATAACATAACTTTTTTTTTATTATAATTAAATGAAATTTCTAGAACCTAGTGATTAAAGTTTACAAAAATTTTAGTTAGATATTTTTCTTTTTGTCCATTGATATAGAATTAACAAAATAATAATAATATACAATTAACCAACTTCTAGTAAAATAATCAAGTTGAAACTAAGTACACTTTTAACCTTTAGTTTTAGAGAAATATTCTAATTAGGATATATTGGATATTAGAGAAATTTCACACTTTTATGTTAAATTTTGTACATTCTCATACGTAAATTGGAAGATATTGTGCATGTGCACTATAATTGCACATGCATCAGTTCGGTTTAAATGCATATGTTCTCGTGAAAAAGTTTCAATCTTACATGAGTGAAAATAAAGAGATTTTGCATAAACCTTCTGGAAGTTAAACTTATTACACTAAATTTTTTAATTAAAATAAATACATTCTACATTTTAAAATAACGAAAAAATATCTAGTTTCTTATGGAATGCAATTAGAAAACCATAATTTTAAACTAAAACGAATAAAATACATTTTTTTATGAAATCAACCAATCTCTGTAAAAACACGATTTATTTTAAAATTTTAGTATTACGAAGTCTCCATCTCTGCCTTTGTGTACTGACTCTTCTTGATCTATCAGTAACATGTCCATGTTATTAATTTGCAGGTAGGCTTAAACAAAAGACACCATTCAACAGCATGTTTGTTACTCTGTAAAACTACGCCAACAAAACATAGGATAAAAAAAATGTGTACATGCACAGTTGCCTCAAATCTTATGTTCAACAGTATATGGAATTTAACATAAATTTGTAAAAATTCCCTATTCAAAAGACTTATAAATTAAACTTTAATTTATTTTTTAATAACCAAAATTATTTATTTTGAAATTTTATTTATTTTGAAATAACCAAAAGCAAAAATTATTAAAGTAAAAAAAAAATTCTGATAATTAATATTTTAAAATTCATTAAAAAACTTTTTTTGATAATTAATTTTTTTAAAATTCATAAAATTTTTCTAAAACTTATTAAGTGTAAATGAAAATCTTCCAAAAAAAACTCTTTTAATAATATCATATCCATATCTGAAGTTTAGAAACGTTACTCTAATATAACTTCTCTAAAAATACTTAGACATAAAAATTAATCCCCTAATTAGACATAATAATATTCAATCTATCTTAATGTTCACATAGAATTTAATAAAAGGGACTTGTTAAGTCTTATTGCAACTTACCTTAAAACTAATTATTTTCCAAACGAAAGCATGAAATAGAATATAAATTAAGGACAAGTACAGGAAAAAATATGAGACAAAAAAATAAATAAATGGGGATATGTAAGTGGCGTCAAGAAAACATTCTACAACTCACTTTTCACCAGTCTCGGCACGCTCCTCAGCACGTTCAAGATCAGCTTCAACCATGGCCATCTTACGAGCAACCTGAGACACACAGAGGAATGAGAAACAAAGCATGGTGATTCTTAAATCAATGATAAATTAAGCAAAAATAATTTCTGTACTAAAGTAAAACAGAAATTAGTTGCATATACCACTGAAATAGAAATTGATTATGTAAAATACTAAAAGAGAAATTGATTAGGCATAATAGACAGAAACTAGTTATAGTTCTAAAACAAAAATTATTTACTTTTAGATTAAATTAATTGAGTTTTAAATTTTTGAATAAACTGACTTTTATAATTTGAATAATATATACAATTTTATTTCTGAATATAAATAAAAATGTATAGGCATATTTTAAATCAACACAAAATATACAATGAATCACCGTGATAATTTAGAGTTTAAAATTCATGTAAAAGGATTTTAAAAATTATGTTGGAATCTGGTTAAGAACCATTGCAGTATTTTAGGCTCACTTGTTTTCTTTCTTTAAAAAAAGAGAATATTCTAAATAAACTTGTAAATTTTTTCTATATGTACAAAAATAAATATCGGTTTAGAATATTCTCCTGTTTCTTGACATAAATGAATCTAAGTAAAATAAATTATCCCACAGCACAATAAATTAACAATTTTCTAGTAGTTAAGTGTTTCATATGTAGTAGTTATATTTATAACATAAAATATTTAAATTCTATTTTCGTTAAAGTTCAAATTAACCTAAAATTGATATAGTTTCTAACATAAAAAATTTATAAATATATATAAATCAAATTGTCTTAATTTTAATGATATAAATACGCAATGGTTTAACAGAAATAATCCTTAATATTAAAATTTTTTATTCAGATTCATTTTCTTACCTTAAATAGTTTAATGGAAAGATTAATAAGATTTAATAAAATTATTTTTTATTTCAGCCATATACAAATTTAGAAAATCAATTTCTAAGCCTTTTTTAAGGATATTTTAAGAAAGTAAAATTTTTAACAATTTTCTGAAAGCAACTTTTATTTAAGAATATTAATGGTTTCTAATTGTAAGATTTTTATTAAACAGTTGGAAGATAAAATTTTAATATATATAACCAGCAACTATAAATATAAAAAAATTAAGAAACCATAAAAAATACATTTGGTATAATAAATTTAGCAATTTGTGTAAACTCTTATTGAAATAGTTACATTTCATTATTTCTTACTTATCTATTCTCCAAAGATATTTCAGGTGAGATAGATAGAACTCTACGAGTTAAATTATTTGAATTTTTTTGCAAATCTCAGTAGAATTTATTGTTTGTTATAAATAAATAAAATAAACAAATATTAATGACTGTGTTTGAACAAAACCTTAAAGGTTTTTAAAGTTCAGTAAAAAACTAAATTGAGACAAAATGCAACAGATACACATACAAACACACTTTATTTGTTTCTAATGGGTTTTTTAAATAATCACAAATTTTAATTTGTTCGAAATTGCAAAAGCAAACACATCTTTAAACTTTGAAATAAATCAACAATGCTGAAACTAAACATAAAAATCCATAAACAACAACACATAAAAAAACAGATTTATTTTTAATTGAGCACCAATTATTTATTTTATCGAGTAATAAAAATCCATGCAAATAATCATGCACAACACACAAAATAGCAAAATAATTAACAAAGTAATTTTTGTAATTAATTTAAAAGGAAAAACTACTTAAACTACAAATTTATTGTTAAAGTTTTTGATTTTAACTCAATAAATAGCAAAATATTATAAAACCATGATTGGTGTTTTTGATTTATAAATCATGCATAATAACTCATAATAAAATATTCATGCATATTTAGAAAAATAACTTACTTTTATATTTTAGAAAAAGTTAAAAAAGGGGACATTAGCACAAAAAATATATTAGTATTTTCTTTATAAATGCTGCCTTTGAAACAGCATCTGTGCTGTAATAGCTAAATTAGTAAACATTGAATTAACTATTATTGTACTAACTAAATACATAAAGCAACACACATTAATAACAAGCATAGGTAGGAGAATAATGGATTATGGCAATTCCATAAGTAACTACGATTTGGAATTAAATGACTGATATTATTCTATGAACTTGGGTGAATATGAATTCAAAATATGTCACATATATAAGGAAAAGTTTTTTCAATCTACAGTCTATTCTTAAGCATTTAACTTTTAGTTTTTTTTATATCCTACACCTAGCCTGGGCAAATGGGCCATGTGCGGTCTTGTTGTCCAATAAAGATGTGAAAAACCAGAAGGGAAAATACCCTCAGTGTCAATATGTCGCAACTTTTACTGGACAGTTAAGTAGGTGTAACTTTAACTTAAGGTGTTCATGTATAACTTTATAACTTATGCATCTAAAGCCCTAAATGAGCACCTTTTTCTAGCTAGTGGTTTTGAGACCTATATTTCATTAGCCAACTTTCCAAGATCACATAACAGTCAACTTCTATCCTTATATGTTTCAAAATCAACACAAACGGTTTGCCTCGCTTGATTATCAATCTCGGTAGATCTGTGGCCTCCAGGTGATTTATGAGTTTCAGGTGGATTTTAGAAGGTGATTTGTAATGAGGCCAACTATGTGAGACAAAAGGCACATGGGTAACAAAACAACTAGCTGGTAAGAAATATTTCCATGGGGCATTATAATTAATTTTCAAAACTAAAATTTTATGAATGGTAAAGGATCAACAAATAATTATTTTTATCAAATGGGTACACAGGTCTTTTAAAAATGCTACTATTTAATGTTAGAAATTTTTCTAAAAATGTGACATAATCCAAACCCGAATTCATAAAATAGTCCTCGTCATTTATTTTCTAACATAAGTCAAAATTGCAGACTAAAAAATAATTTATATCTAAGAGGCATAAAGAAAACTTTCATTAAGGTTCACAAAAATCCGAAAGAAAAAAATAACACACTGATAATAGTTTTAAGTAGAGTCATTTGACTAAATAATGTCTTTGACAGTTAAGGCACTTTTCAACAGTTATATTAAAATGTTTTGATCATGTATTTGCATCACAACTTTGCCTCAAGCAGAAGAGGGGCATCTCAGTTTATTTAATAAAATGTTATTGATCTTCCCATGTCAAAGTACATGCAAAATCAAAAGTTACATCATGACAGAGCAGGTTTCATTCCTGATGGTCACAGTTAACAGGCAACATTATGAGTAAGGTGCCATGCTCAGTATGAATTTTTCACCTCATCATATTTGCGATCAGCTTCCTCAGCCATGAGCTTAGCTTCCTTCAATTGATCTTCAAGAGCATCCATACGCTCTTCATCTGAGATGTTCCTGTGCTCAAGCATTTTTCGCATACTAGAAAAAAAAAGAGAATATATTAGGATGTACATTTTAATAACAAAGTTAAAATTATATAAGATTTAAATTTGAATCTACATGATTTCATACTAAACAAAATAGTATTATCATACACTGCTCACCTATCTAATAGATAGAGAAATCTCTAGATAGATTAATGCAGGGGTCTGTTCAGAAGAAATTTGGGTTCGTTAACGGATCCTTCAGAAAATATCTTTTCATAAAAACGGCCCCATCACAAAATATTTGAACTTAAAAACGGACCCTTCACAAAATGATTTTTCTTTTAATCGGACCCTTCACAAATTTGTTTATCTTCATTATTGTTTTGTTTATTGAATAAACCCTTCCCGGGGCAGAAAACAAGAAAGATGGATGTAAATGAATTAAATTTTGTCTTCGGGAGACGATTCTTCTTTTATTCGTCCGAAATGAATATTCTGCGTTCAGCAGTATAGGCTAAATACCAAATATTAGTATGCTGCATCTCTAATTTAGAAACAGCAATTGCTGTTTATTTTTGAAAATTTATTATTTTTTTAATTATAATTTTACAGTGCTGAGCATAATTTTGTATCTATTTACAATTTAAAAACTCCTTGAAAAAGTTTTTTGCAATAACCGGACCCTATTTGCACAAATTCATAAAAGCAGGACCCTGGTTGAAAGAATGTGAGTAATTTTTTCACAACTTCACAAAAACCGGACCTTTCACAAAATGTCTAGACGGACCCCTGGGAAGGCCATACCCTAGGAGGGAAGACAGGACAATTGTCTGAGGGACAGGGACTGTTGAGAGCACGGTTGAAAATCTTTACAAGAGTTATAATGCTTATTTATTTATTAATTTTTTTAATTGCATAGAATTTTTTAAATATGTTTATGGATGTTTGGATTAATCTACAATTTAAGTGGGATAGTTAAATAAATGCCAAAAAAATTAGAGATCAATATTTCTGTATATTTATGAAAGCTGATATTTCAAGAATCAAGGGTTGTTTATTGTTTTGAAAATTCTTTCTGAAAGAGCTTATAAAATATGAGAAACAGACTTTGCATTTTGAGGAAAGAGCCCGCAACTAATTTGGTCCTGGGGCCCATAAATTTTATCTCCAACTTTGTTAATAGATTCCTTAAATTGATAGATAAATTGACAAGCTAATAAGTTCCATATCCAATAAATATACTGTATCCTTATCTGATAGAGAAAAGATGCATAAAGGTGAAACATTCTCAAAAATTACCCAATTGTGAAAATACTAGATGGTTAACTAAAAACCTGAAAATGTAAATTTGTTACAAGGCAATGTATATATTTAATAATCAAAATATTTATTATCTTTCAAATACCAATGACCATCATAAATGAACTATTTTTTCCCTTCCTTCTGCGCATGAAATTAGGGGGCGATATTTTTATGTTCATTTCAGTTTAGTTATTGTTTAGCAGTCAGATGTGCAATTTGGTTATGGGATTTGTGTTTCAAGTAAGATTTGTCCATTTCATTCTTATGCATTAGTCTTGATTTTATACTTTTGTATTTGCTTTATGTATTTTATAATCTATTCTTTTCCTGGACTTTGGCAAAACCTTTGGGGTACAGAGAGAGCAATTTAGACATTTTTTGTGCTCTCTCAGTAGAAGAAGTTTTGCATTTATGGTTTCCAAAGCTGGTACCTCTTGAAGACGTCAGCTTCGGTTGTCATATTTTTTTATAATTTTCATTTTTCATTGTTTCTTTTATTTTAGTATTAAGTGACATTTCTGGTAAATTTGGAGAAATAACTTTAAGGCATCGAGACATTAAGAAGGCTAATTGCAACGCATTATATTTCATTGAAAGCTGCCTGTAAATTAAAGACTTATTTTGAATTCCGATAACTTTGCTCGAATTAAAGAAAATTAGTTATTGTTTTCTCATTACTATAAAAATTAATTATTCTCACCGTTCACTTTCATCAGCACTTTGGGAAGCTTCCTCTAATTTAGCTGTTGCGATTTTAAGACGTTCCTCTGATCTTTCCAAATCTTCTTCAATGAGCTGGATACGCCTGTTTAAGGCAGCAACTTCACCTTCAGCCTGTAATAAAGTGGAATAAAATTTAAGTTGACAATACAATGAAAAGTTGTGAATTTTTTTTATATTTTAAATCCCACATAGTTTTTCCATCCTCAATAATTAAGGATGGAAAAACAATGCGGGTACCACAATTCTGTATTTATAAATTTGTCAACATAACTATACATAGTTTACGTTTTTATATTTATATGTTAAATTTAATTCGACATTTGTTTTAGAAACTAATACATTTTAAATCATTAGCAGTGAAATTTAGATATTTAATTTGCTGAGAAACTCGATAATTATTTAAATTTAATATTAAACTTTAACTGTTAAGTGTTGCAATTTATATATTTACCCTTTTTAGTTGCACATTCATGATGTTATGCAGTTCATTTGATATGACACCAAATTTCATCATTGTTCCTGATAAAAATAATGATGCACCGAAAGCTAAGCCAGGATAACCAGCACTTCGTTGCCTATTTCGACGATTTCTTTCAGCAATAACTTCTGTTTGAACACTTGAACATCGGAGACTAGCCCACTCTTCATTTTCAGAATCATTTTCGTTGAATGGATGTTGAGTATCTTCTGCCCCATCAGCTGTACGATCAACGATTTCAGGTTGATTTGAATTGCGATTAGAAGAATTTCGATTACGAGATCGTCGGTGATCTGGATCTCTCATTTTGCAAAGATTTAGGAAGAGTTAAATCTTGAGAGATGTGGGATAACAATCTGTCAGTAAATGTTTACATGGTGGAATCAGCGAAAAACATCTATTTCGAATCACTCATTCATTAAAGCTTCTTATCAAAGTCCTCCATACTGCTTGTCCAAAGCCATATTCCAAGCTATTAATGCTTTCAATAGCATTGCAAGCTATAATTTCCTGGTTAGTATTCAAGCAATTTCCTACATCTACTTTATTTTGATATTGCATATGTCATAATTATGTAAACATGACTTCAGTGATGCCATTCCTAAGTGAAAAACTCTCTTAGGAATAGCTGGCACAGAAATGAGAAGTTCCAAAACTTTAGTATAGATGGCGTATGAAAGGAATCCTTTGAAAGCCATCCAAATATGGTGCGTAGTTATTTTGAGTGCTTTTGGGGGAGCCTTTCATATCTTTCCTCTTTCAGCTATACTTTGTCAGTAAAATGTAACGTAAATAGAATTCCTGGTTGAAAAAGAAAGAGACTACAAAAACTTATTGTAGTCGTAGCTTTAAGAATTTGCCAAATATACTATACTAGATAAAAATATTAATGAAACGTAAATTTCCACAATTGTGCGACTTTCCTTAAAATTTTAATAGATTACAAAAATTCAAAGTTTTGGAACTAAATTTAATGATTTACTATTTAGTAATCCTGCTTATTTGATACTTTTTGTAAAAATAAACTAAAGCATATATTAATTTTCTTTAATAAAGTTTAAATACTTTTTAAAATTTTTTTTATTAAATAAATCACTAAAAATTTAGCTTCATTATTATTTTTTTTGAAGAAACAACTATTTTTTTTATATATAAGCGCTGTCCAGGAGAAACCAGGTCTGTCCAGGTTGATACATTGAATTGTATCTCCTGGTAAAATAGTCTAGATAAAAAAAATTTTCAAAAAGTACTTTTATGTAATTTCTAACACTTTAAATAGTTTTTTTTTCCATTGATTAGGAATGTACACTACTTTCAATTAAATTTTAGTAAATAAAAATATATTTTAAAAATGCATTTATATCGATTATTAAAATATAAGCTTACAACCAGTTTAATGTAATTGGAGGTGCGATTAATTAATAGTGAAATTAATCACACAGATTTATTTATAACTTTAGACGCATATTAAAATATAACTTACATTGGCTAGAGCTTTGTCCTTCTCTTCCAACTTGTTATTGGCCTGAGCCAGTTGTTCTTGAACTTGGTCGAGATCATTCTCAATCTGTTGGATCTTTTTCTGTAGGGCTCGGACTTCCTCTTCAGCCTAAAGGAATAAATTCTATAAATTACTATGTAAAATAAATTTTTAATGCAGTAAATAATTACCATGGTTTTTTTAAATTTCATCTTATACATAAAAAATAATACATAATGCTCGAAAAGTAAAATTTTAAGCCAATAAATCTTTGCAATAAAGAAAATAACATAAATGGCTTGATCCGACGAAAGTTTGGTATTGTAATAAGTATAAAAAATTAGTTTAAATTCTAGTAAATTAGTTCTAGTAAATTAGTTTAAATTATTTGTTTATATTCAAGTGATTAGAATCATTAGTTCACAAGTTTTTTTACTAAATTATTTCCACTGAAGCTTGCATTGCCCTACATTTATAAGGAAAGCCGTAAAATGTTTCTTTACAACTAAGATAAGAGTTTAGACCATATGAAATTTATTTAAATAATTATTAGAGTATAAAAATGCACAACTTAGTATTAAATCAAATGTTTAAACACGTATTTTTTGAAGATAAATAGCTCATAATAAAATAATATTACAGACTTTTATTTTTTAACAGTTTTTTTTTCTCTAATTTTGATAATTTTTTAAAAAAGTTTTTACTTTAAAATGCCATCAATAAATAAAAAAAAAGAAGGTTATAACTGTTCGAATTGTATTGATTAATCTTAGCCATTGATGGTCTACATCACTGCATTGCAGTTTTAAAGTCCCTGTAGTAAAATATTATATAAAGTATGCTTTGTCACGAAAAATGTAGTAGATAATAAAACTAACAGAGATTAAATGTTAACTACCAAAAATTTATCTTTTTTTTAAAGTAATAATTATCAAAAAGCATAAAAATTGGCAGTGCTAATAATTTCAATGAGAAAATTTTTATATGAAAAATAGAAAGAGCCTTAGATAAAATATTGCGTTAACTGTGCCTTAAAAAAAAACTTAAGTTGTGACATTTGATTCGAAATTATACGGAGATTGTACATCTTTAATAAATATTTCCGTTTCATCGTCCAAATTCAATAGGCAAATAAATGTGATACAGTAGCTTTAACTCATTTTTTAGCTGTGTTTGACCCCAAAAGTGATTTTTTGAAGTTTTGATAAAATTTATGTGAAGTGAATACAAAAGTGAAATTTTGATAAAGTTTATGTCCCAAAGTTTCCGAAGATTTGCCAAAAGTATAGCAGTAAAAATAGCTAATCATCAAATTTTTCTGACTTAGGAGCTATTTAAATTATGCAATTTTTAACTTTCAGATGTTAGATTTCCATTTATAAAGAAATACCGAATTATTGTGGTCACCAGAAACGTTTTTTGAGAAAATTTCGTTCAGTGGTTGCTAAGTTTATGTTTTTATGTATGATTCTTTGTTTTGCAATTATAATTCAAAATTGTTTTCCATTTACATGTTAATTAGTCAAAAGTTCATATGAAATGTCACTATGTTTACACTCTCATAGTAAGGTTTTTAAACTTAGACAAAATTTCCAAAAATTCTAAAAGGTTTAATTTTTAATTGTTATCCACTCTGTAAAATAATTTGAAAAAAGCATAGTTGTTGGTAGTGCTGTAAAATTGTTATCTAACTATCACTTTGGAAAATCCTCCACGGAAAAAGTTAAAAGTTGATAAGCATATTTAAATGGTCAATGAATATAAAGGAGAGGGGGGGGGGAGACAATTTAAACAACCGAAAGGATTTTCCTACATCAGCCAAAAGGCGTTGCTTTAAAATTGAAACACTAGTTTCTTTTAGGATATAATATGTAGGAACATGTTGTGATAGAATTGAATACGTAGGAACATATATAAATTTACATTTGGGTCTGTATAACACTCACACTTTTTACACTAACGCTTTTTTAAAACTAACGTGGTAAGTTATGTTTCAATCGAGGTAGGTGTGCTCAGAACGCGTCCTGCCAAAGTGTGGATTGGCAGCCGACAATGTCAACCGTTATCAATCAAAAATTACCGCTGTTTAAGATCGAGTTAACATTTCTACTAGTGAATGGGAATTGAATAGTTGTAGTGGTAACTACGCTACATTACTCTTCCACTAAAACTTTATCTGTGGCAGAATTCGATGGATAGATACCACTAGTTGTTTCATTGCCTTTTGTGAGAGGCCGGGAGAGCTGCATTAAGATCACTGGACTTTCACGTGCTGGTTGTGAGAGCTGTATGAAGATCGCGGTTGTGGGCGTGATCGCTCCTGTGTTGCCATTAGCAGTCCAATGTGTACAGGCTTCCTTTGTGTGAGATCGAGACTGAGTAGCAACAGCGTGAAGTCAAGTCACAAATCAATGTTCACTGTATCAATGTCGCAGTCACAGATAGCAAGTCAATTGTTCTCATTGGCTAAACCATCCCTTTGATAAATAAATATCCAGGCACCAGGGCTCGAAAAACCACCCGTCCGCCCGTCCTCGCGGTCAAAAATTTCCCGCGGACAACGAATCTCTCGAATTCGACATCCGGGTGGACGGCCATTTTCCCGTTAATGTTCGTGATATATTTTCAATTTTTGTTGTCTTACAAGAGTCTCGCGCCTCACTTCTAAAATGACCCTCTAATCTAGAAATCCCGCACAGCAACATACTGCTGATGGTGGATTGATGTTTTCTCTGTCTGGGAATACTGCAGCCATTGAAAGGGGCTTTTCAGCAATGAACTTACAAAAGAATACATTACGTAAAGTTAAACACAATTATGAACATCGACTTAAATGGAAAATCCCTTTCAGATTTTTGTGCAGAAGCCTCTGTAAATCACTGGTTTGATTGTGGAACTGGAAACGTAATATTTGAGTCATTTAAAAAACGCAGTACCCTCGGATAAATTGACATTCCAGATAACTTGACACTTGTCATTTAAATTATTTCATAAAATAAGTAAATTATTTCATAAAAGAAATACTAGGTTTTACTATTAGTAACCTAGTATTTCTTTTATTACTGTATAATGTAATCCTAGTAACTACTAATTCATTGTGTAATTTATATAAATCTTTGTAATAAATAAGAGAAAATTATATTTTTATTTATTTAGAAGCTATGGGTTAGTTTCAAAGGAGGACGGGTATATTGTTGAACAAGTCGTCCTCGGGGACGCGTAAAATTTCTAAGTTTTTTCGAGCCCTGACAGGCACCATAAATGCTCTTTATACGCAACACAATGTATAAAACACAAGTGCGAAAAACGTGGAAATTTCTTTCTGTTACTTATCACTTAAGCATTTAGCTCTGACTTCAGTTCCAAATATAAATATACTTATGCTAAAATGCGTAAGTATGCTTATGCTAAAGAATGCTTATGATTTGAATATGAATAATGTGAAATGTAAGTCATAGTGGTAGTTACCATTGAAAATTAAAGAGATAATAAATAAATAAAAATGAATTGAGTTTCTACCACTTTTAACATTTTTGGTCTCCTGTAGCATCCCTATGTATGTGTATATATTGCTTTTTTAACACTAGATTGCCTAAGGAAGTCATTTTGACTGCTTTTGATTTTAATTAGAAAAACAGTGATGTATATAATGACACAATTTCTTAGAATTTTGCATAACATATAATTTCTTTATTGTTGATATTAACTAATAACTTGTTATAACTGTAAACAATATAAAAAATGTTAAAAATTAATTTTGAACAAATTTCTTTACACATTATTTATTCTTTTGCAATCCTGCCATTTTGACTGCTTTTGGGCAATATAGGTATATACTAAATTTCAGCCTTTCTAGTGTTAAAAATGAATTTTAAGAATAAAACAATTGTGTTACCATTAAAATTCTTTATAGTTAAAATTCACGCTAATATTGATCTATAATAGGTATATCAGGGATCAACCATCATTAGATGGAACTGTCCCTTTGACATTGCAAGGCTATGAAACGCTACTTAACGAAATAGTGGTAGAACATTTACGTTTAACTAATGTCATATTTCTCTATCTCAACTATCACTTTAGCCCTGAATATATATTAGATCATTACATTTTAATAGGTAATATTTTCTAAACAATAACGAGTCGAAACTAATGCTTAATTCATATATAGGGATTGGACAAAAATATGGAAGCACTTCTTTACTAATTCTATGTAAACAATCTTTCTCTTAGCATCAAATGATTTGGAAGGTTTTACGCGGCAAAACTGTTGGCACAATTTGTGAAAAATCACGTTTGAAGATTTTAGAAATGGTTTTTATACATGCAAAATGTTGATAGACCAAAATGAGGAAAGAAAGCTACATTTTTAACTTTAATACCAGTAATTTTGAAATTATTTAACAGAATTGCAATATTTAGATTAGAAGGCTCTTTTTTTTTCAATAGTGGTTTTAAGAAAAGAAAAAAAGCTTTTAATTTCATACGCTAATTTTGTCCTATGCGAATTCTGCATAGACACCATAGCTTCAAGCATAATCTTTCAAATTGTGCTAAAAGTTTTGCCATGTAAAATCTTCCAAAACGTTTGCTGCTAAAAGAAGAATTAGAATTAGTATAGAGTGTTTCTATTATCTTAACCAACCCCTGTATAAGATACTGGAATTTCATACATTGAATGTAACAAATATCGTCAATTACATTAGCTTGCAAGATGTAATTAATTTAGGAAGTTTTTATTAGTCTTAATTAGAAGTTTTTATTAAAAGTCCTATGAAAACATATATATTTTTAAATGTATTGTATGTTTCAATTATTTGTCATTTTATTTGCAGAATCATTAATACATGAAAATCAATTGAAAGTTACAATTTGGACGAGTAATTAAAACCGAGGTAATTGGGATTAAAGCTAAAAATTTATTTGTTTAATACATATAACAAAGATATTTTTAAATGCCATAAATAAATGGTACCATTTATTTTAATGAAATAAATTTAATAATAACAATAATATGTACTTTTAATAAATATGTATATGTTCTACGTATTATGTAGAATAGGGAGAAAAATTTCTACTCGCGGGTCGCCATTGGAGACCATTTAGGATGGTGAGTATAATTAACAGAGTTCGATTTTAGAGTGATACAAACTGACTCTAGTGTAATAAAATTATTGAAATTGTTACGACTGGCTGCAAATGACAGGTCGTATTTTATTTTGTTAAGACAGCGGTATACAAACATGAAAATTTGAAATTATGGGAACATTTCTGATATTTTAGTTTTCTAGCATTTTTCTCATTTTAATTACTTTTAATGATATGTGGATGATTTTAAGACCATCGAGGCTTTATGGCAGCCTTATTTTAAGTTAATGTTATTATTACTTTGCAGTAAATTCGTTTACATTTTGCAGCCTCTATTTTCAGGTTTATGGTAAAATTTTTATTGCTTTGGACTCTAAAAAGTTCTTTAAGCTGCATCTGTCAAAATTTTTAAACATTTTCTTATTTTTCGTAAAAATAGTGATGAGCAAATAGTCTTGTCTAGATGGTACAGATAGAATTGAAATTTTATGTCCCGACAATGTAGAAAAAATATTTTATAAAAATGTGTATATTCGGGATATGATGCTTAAGTTTAAGTAGATATACATTTTTAATTTTATCATAATTAATTTATTAAATAATACTAAAATAAAAAGAAATACATAGCTTTCAAAAGTGTCAAATTGAAGATTGCTACATACACACAGTGTTTAAATAATTTAATTTTATTTAACTTGCTTAAATCTATATCATGATTAATAGTAGACATTGATAAATAAACAGTATCATGAAAGCACAAAACTGAATTCCTTTAATTATTTTGATAGACTAACTGCGTTATAAATTACATTATTACATTATTCCGATTCTAATTCAAATTTTTATTGCATAGATTTATAATAGGGTGACTAAACTCTGAGAAAAGTAACAAGTTGTAGACTAAGTTCAAGGAAACGAACTATTTTAAGTTATTCCTATCAACCAAAAAACATTTAAGAAAATATGTTTCGATGATGCTACACGAATTTCTAAAATTAAAGGGAAAATATAACATGTAAAGTTTTAATAATTTTATAAAGTATTTGTCATCACTTTTTTAAATTTTTCCAGATTGTGGCCATCCTGTATCACTGCCTTAGAAGCAATGTATCACTGAGTCAATTTTATTTTCTTCAGTTAAATTTCAGTTGTTTTCATCAAAGAATGCTAAAAATTAGTGGCACATGAGTTGTACCTAAGTAATTAACTAAATTTGAGGAAAAAATTACTTTTTAAAAAAAATTTTAATTCATTTTGATCTACTATTGCAAAAACGTAACGGTTTGTTGTAGTGTGAAAAGATCTAATCTAGTTTCTCTGTGATTAAACAAGATCTTAGTTCACTTTAATTGTGTATCAGATTCTTTTTTAAAATTAGGTGTTTCTTTTTTAATTCTTCTCTGGATTGTATTTATTTGTTCCCATGGGTTAAAATAACGTATACGTGGCAATCTCAAGTTTCACTTAACATATCCTACAAAAAGAGATCATAGAGGAAAGAGTTAACTTTGTCAATACTTAAACTAATGAACAAGCTATAATTTCACTAAAAATGTATGATAGCTGATATTTTTTTCACGTAACGCACTACAGCCATTTAATAGGGGGAGGGGGTATTTTAATTTTTTTAGCTAAAATATAAGAACTGGTAGCACAATTATTTCATTCTCGGTTATTCTCTGGAAGAAGCAAAGCTCCATTTTCTAATATGATATATTAGCAGTAAAAACCTTCTTATTAAGATACATAATCATTGATTTTTAATTTCTTTTTAAGATCTTAAATAGAAGTCAACGCAAGAAAATACCAACTTAATTTTAACATTAGTATTATTCATAGTACCTTTTCACATTATCGCATTGACACAAAATGGTTAATTTAAGTTAATATTTACTGAGTTCCGAGCCGTGCTAAAAGAGTATTACGTAAGGCATTTAATAATTTTCAACATGCAGTAGCAGAGCTTATTTGCGGAACATAAAAGTTTGAACGAGAACTTTTGTCAAGAATCATTGTGGTCAAAGTTAATTTTTTTTAAATGAAAAGGTTTAAATCATATCTATGTTATTTGAATAAAGGTGATTTGTAAAAAAATGAATGGATGATTCTACAAAAACCTAACAATATTATAGCCTGGAAAAGTTTCACAATATTGCATGGGGTAGACAGTTATTTTTTTATACTTTTAAGACATAATTTTCTCCATGTATTTCTGAACATATAAAAAAATCATTTGCTTTTTTCTAAAAAAAAAATTAAAATGACTTAAATGCCACTCTTCTGACTTGACTTGACCGAAACTTCTTCTTAAACTTAAGACTAATTTAATTAAAAATTTTACACCAACATTTCAATATTTAAAGTTTATTAATGAACTATGTGGGCTTAAAAGTGTAAAATAATATTTTTTGAAACTGCTTAATCATTTAACTCACCAAGCTGCATTATTTAAAAGTCTGTTCCGAGGTTTTCATGTCATTCTTGTCACGCAAGAAATTTTTCTATAATTTTAGGAAAAAAGGGGCGAATTTTTAGTTTCTGACGAGCTTTAACTGATTTTTATTCCCACCATTTTGTTGGATTGATTAAGTGCTTGGAAGATCACATTAATCTGACGTTCTTATTATAGATTTGAAGTTCTAAACTGATATATGTAACAGATCCTGCTGTCACTCGCCTGTACAACATTTCTATTTTATACGTGAAATTTTTTTTTTCTTCAAAATTATGCATGTTATTATGTGTAATAATGTTATGATGCGAGAAAAAGAACTTTCTTAAGCCTAAAAATCTGTCTTAAACACTTTGCATCAGGAATAATATAAGAGAACGTTTTACTCCTGGTTTGCAAAAATGTCATTTCTGGTTCCAAAGAAGTTAAAGTGAGTTGCCTTTATTAAGAACTTTCTTACGCCTAAGTCTGACTTTGGAACTTTTGTATCAGGAATAATATAAAAGAATATATGAGAAATAAATTTTTTTCCCCATTAATGTTACCCCCTACTGCCAATTAAAAAGGGTCAGTGAATTATTAATCAATTGATTTCCACCATTGAAGTGTCAATAATAAAATTTGCTATCGGGTATCCACTACTGGAGAAAAAGTAAAAAATTATACGTAGCTGTTAATTTTTTCGGATTTTAAGGACTATTTTATATTTAAAATGTTTTGAAATCCTGACCTTTCTATTTAATTCTTGGATATATAAATTTAATTCTAATAAATTTTGACCACCACTGCATATAAATAAATAAAATCGATAGATAAATGTACGAATATTTACGGGGAAATTAAATAAAATATAAAGTTATTTTAATCAATAATTGAAATTATTTTACTACAAAATATATCCAACACCAATATTATTTTTGGTATTGGAAGGTAAGATGGTTACAAAATTATATGTTTAGTTAAGGATTAGCTTTGTTTTAATATCCATTTCAATTTTGATGCATTAAATAAAAGGCTTTGTGTGAGATATTGATACGACATACATATTCCTTATATCCTGGATTAGGTAACAATAGAATAAGCCATTTCAAAACTAGTTCCATCGTTTGTTGTACGGTGGCGCCACATGTTCTCAACTAATTGACACGTCACATCAAAATGGCCGAATCAAGAAAAACTAAACTGATTGCTTTTTCAAATTATGTTAATTTATGTACAAAAAGTAAAACTCAATAAGGAAATTCAATAAAAATAGAATATGATTTAAATAGAAATTCGACCACTCTAAAAGACATTTACAGCGTGCAGCTAAGAACAGTCATTTATACATATAGTTTTTTAAAAAAATGCAATACGATTTCTAATTTAATGTGAGTTTAATTATATTGTACTTTATATATAAATCGAATTGATTACATAAATCAAATTGAATAGATTTATTCTAACGTAATTTTAAAATAATAGCGCTTGAAAGTTTACGTTTCTTTTATGAACTTACATATAATAAACTTCTAAGCATTTATATGAAAACGAAATTTATTATTTTGTTAAATTAAAATTTTTATTTGTTTAAATGGATTTAAGTGGTAGTAGTAGTAGTAGTTCATTTACGTCGCACTAGAGCTGCACAATGGGCTATTGGCGACTGACTGGGAAACATCTTTGAGGATGATCCTAAGACATGCCATCACAATTTTGATCCTCTGCTGAAGGGTACATGGATTTAAATGAAAAAATGAAACGAATGTTAAAAACTTTAGATAAATTTATTTACTGATTTTAAGTATGGTTCTTTTTAAAAATTATACTCCAGATAATATAAAATGTTTTAGGTACCTTGGGAAACAGGTAAAAGAGAAAGTACCTTTTCCCCGTCTGGAACACCAGTTTAAAAAATTGCACAAATTATTCAAAAGGCATTTATTACAAAAGATATCGATACTTGAATGTGTGAGTATTTTTTTATTTTGAAAATATTCTTTCATAAAAAATCTAGTTATTGCTTGCTGACTATGAACTAGTATGTTTGTAAAATTAACACTTATTTTGTTAAGTATATTGAATTATTTAAATGCTTAAAAACATTTAGGCATGTAATATTTAAAAAAAAAAAACAAATTCTTCAGTGAACTATTTTGTTTAATTTATTAATTTTAAAACTTTAACAGCTATGAAAATAAAGTTGAATAAAAAAAGAGTATATAAATAATTTCATCGCTTTGACATTCAATTGTAACTTTAAAAGAGTGAAACAAAAATTCCTTTCAAAATTATAAGAATGCTGTGAAAAATGAAGCAAATTAAAGGAATAAAAAAATTAAATTGCATCAAATCAATCTAAATATAAAAAGAAATTAGCTGTTAAAGGAGCAATGTGTAAAAACTACTGACTATTTTAATTCTTGTTAACGTTGGTGACTCAACAACTGATTCACGACAGGTTTTAAAAATAGTCGGGCTAAAATTACTTCCCAGTAAAATAATATTTTTTGCTTACTACAATTATTAATAATTTAAACAATAAAAATTAAAATAAATAAAGAATTAATACGAAAGTATTTTTAAATTAATTGAAAGCTAAACTAATGCAATCCAGCAATGTTAATCATAATTAGGTCACTACTTTATTTTTGCTGAGAGACGGGCCACCGTTAAATATGTTAAGCAAATTAACTAGTGTTTTTTTTCCCTATGGACATGATGGCATCGTTATATGTTGTGACATTGTTTTAAAATTTTAGTTATAGCATTGTTTTAAAATTTTAGTTATAGCATTGTTTTAAAATATTACATACAATATTGTTTTAAAAATTTACATATGTTAAAATTTACATTGTTTAAATTATTAATAATTGTAGCAAATTAAAATAAATAAAGAATTAATACGAAAGTATTTTGAAATTGATTGAAAGCTAAACTAATACAATCCAGCAATGTTAATCATAATTAGGTCACCACTTTATTTTTGCTGAGAGACGGGCCACCGTTAAATTTGTTCAAATTAACTAGTGTTTTTTCCCCTATGGACGTGATGACATTGTTATATGTTATGACATTGTTTTAAAATTTTAGTTATAGCATTGTTTTAAAATTTTACATATAATATTGTTTTAAAAATTTACATATAACATAGTTTGATAATTTTCACAAACGCCATTGTTTTAAAATTTTGCAGAAAAAAGAGCCTAACATTTCCTGTGGGATGTACATCGCATTATGATATTGTTTTGAAATTTTACACATGCTACTGTATTAAAATTTTGCATAGGCCATTGTTTCAAAATTTTACATAAAAATAGACTTACTTTGTCGGCTCGCAAATTTGCATCTCGGGCCTGATTTTCGGCTGTTTCTGCCCTATCAACGGCATTGTCCTTCTCCAACTTCATTCCTTGCATCTTTTTCTTGATGGCCTCCATTTTTGCTGGTCAGTCGACGGTAACTTCGGCGAAAGAGAAAGAGAGTTCGAAATAACAAGCCGGTCGAGAAAGAGTCCCGCACAGCCAAAGATCCCAGAGAGAATAAGCACTGTCTCGGCTCTCGACTTCAAAGAGATTTCCCCCACTAGTGCCAGATAGGATTTCCATGGCTGTTTCTGGAAGATCTCCACCCCATGCCCCTTCCCCATTGGATGTTATCCCCAAGGCCGCCAATCGGGATGCCATGCAGTTCAGGTTTCGGTTGCTCCCCATCCTCCGCGAAATGGGGCAGGGAGTCCGATCTGCTCTTGAGATTCTTCAAAAGAGATGCTTCTCTTTCTCAGATGAGAAGTAAAATAAATTGGGATTACTGTGGAGATTTCTTGCTGTAAATATTCGGGATAAAACTCTTTTATTTTATTTATTTATTTATTTAATAACAATGACAATAAACTACATTTGAGGTTAAACGCGAAGAAGGGGAAAGTTTATAAAAGCAAATTAAAGGATGAAAGAAAAGTGATATAGCTTCCAAAAATTTTGAGGGATAAGCTTATATGAGTGTAGAAAAGCGTAGGATACAATTATTGCCACTAAATATTAGTTAAGGAGGTTTGGAAAAAAAAGTGTGAAACTTGAAACTTTATTAAACGTTTCCTTTCTTCGCTCTCCCTCTCTGTAT
>NC_092212.1:41418048-41439357 GCF_043381705.1 Parasteatoda tepidariorum | reverse complement strand
GTTTTGAACAGATATGGCTGGAATGATATATAAACCTAAGTGCTTGTTTGCAATTACCAAACACAATGTGATCCAATTTTTTTTAAAATAAAATAGAAAATGGACAAAATGAAAGTATTTTTACTTTCCCAGCAAATTTCCAAACTTCATGCTTTTTTTCACTTTTAGATTTCTTAGATAGATTAGCATTTTTTATTTAAGAAAAGGATGTCATTAACTCTTCATTATTTAACCGTTACAGGAAAGGTGGGTTAAAACCGTGTATTTTATTTTCGACAGTAGTATGTGCCATTAAAATTGTAATGGTTCTTATCACTTAAATTACGGGATATTTAATCAACCACTTCAAAATTTGATAATTTGACAATTAAGTGTTATATTTCTAGAAAAAAAAAACTGGAAAAATTTGGTTTTTGCATATCACTTTTATTTAATTTAAAATAGAAAATTTTGAAATGAGAAGAATAAAAATTATTAAAATAAAATATTTTTAAAAATATTTAAAAAAAATTTATTTAAAAATAATATTAAAAAGCAGGAAAACAAAGTAATGAAAATATATAATCTCTTCATCAGCTCACACTATTATATCCCCAAAAAGGAATGCTTTCTAATATTGTATCAATATGGCCAAAGCAAAATATATCAATACAATAGTGTGAAGAGCAATTAAAAAATTGAAACGAAAATCGAACACATTAAGTAAAATATATTTACGAAATAAAACATATCAAGACAAAAACCGAAAATTAAATCTAAAGAAAATTAAATGTAAAGAATTAAATGTAAAGTTTGCCAGATTACAAAATAGGAAAACAGAAGAGCAAATAGAGGTTAGAAGCGTAAATAGGGGTTCTATTATGGCGCGTTCTTACTAAAGAACTGAAACGGGTTTGATTTGTTAGTTACTTTGGATTGGCTCAAAAATGGATGAGCGCAAGGTAATAATATTATACTGGATAATTTAAAGTTTACAATTAATAAGGTTGACATTTAATTACACAATTTTAATGATTTTAAATAATTAACATTTTTTTAAAAGAAAGAAGTTTGATTTGCCCCTTTTGCGCAGATTTTTAGCCACGGATTTGCCCGAATTGGATTTGCACTTGGTAAAAATATGAATTAACAAATAAGTTTTTGATAAATTTATTAATAATAACATACAATTAAATCAAAGATTTAATATAAAACTTAATTACATTAGTTAGGATCTATTGTTTTTTTAAACAAAGTTTGAAAGAGTTTGTCTATTTTTTTTATAAATAAACATTACTACACATTCTTTTAATTCTATTCGTTTGATTAAAAGTAGTTTTTAAATAAATGCTTTTAGAAGCATAAGAATTCCAAGCAATTATTTTTTTTATTTTAAAATTAAATCATTTCTTTAATCGTATAAATTAACAAAGCAAATATTTTTTTCTTTTTTAATACTAAGTCCAAAATATTTAATTTGATATAATCATCATGATAACGAAACAAGAGTAATTCCTCTGGGTAAATATTGTTTGATGAAATTGTAATATCCTGAAAATTAAAGATAATTAAATCATCTACAAATCTAAGAACAAATTTAATATTAAGAGTACAATTTTTTTCATTAAAGTGTAAAAAGTCAGCTAAGAGAGATGCAAATTAGATCCTTGTGGTAATCCATCAATTTGAATAAAAATATATTTTCCACTGTAAAGATAATTATTAAAAATACAAAAATTAATTAGAATTTCACAATAATCGAAATCGCAATCACGGATATTCTTAAAATCATAGTAATAACTCAAAAGAACTTATTTTAGTTTAGAAAGGGAAAAGCTACAGAAGAGATCTTGGAAATCAAAGGTCTCAAAGAATTAATTTTATTTTGCTTAATAAATTCTAAAAACACTTGATTATTAGTTATAATCCAAGAAAAATCTCCCTTAATGATATTGTTAATAATTTTATCCAAGTAGTTAGAGAAAATAGTACCAGATTTAGTTATAGGTAAGTATTAGACCCACATGTGATTGTTCTAAATTTTACAGAAATTTCATGAAATTTTGGACTGATAATTAAGTAAGGAAATTATATATTGCTAATTATAATTTTCAACCTCTTATATAAAGCTAAAATTTTTTTAATGATAATATTATTACACTCCATAACAAAAAAAAATAGACGCACCAAGAAGCAATCATCCGATTGCTTTGAAATTTCGTATGCATGAATGTTTTGAACAGATATGGCTGGAATGATGCCGACTGGGGACGTATAGTCTTTAGCGACGAATCCCGCTTCCAATTGTGTCCTGACGATCATCGAAGACGTGTTTGGAGACGCACAGGGCTAGAGATCTGGCTTCACTATTGCACGCCACACCGGCCCTCAACAAGGCATTATGGTCTGGGGTGCTATTTCCTTTGACAGCCGGACCCCATTAGTCGTCATTAGAGGTACACTTACTGCACAGCGGTACGTCGATGACATCCTAAGACCTGTTTTGCTACCGTTCCTTTTGCAGAGCCCTGGGCTGGTTTTTCTGCAGGACAATGCCAGACCACATACGGCACGTGTTGCTTTGAACTGTCTGCAAGCTTGTCAAACTCTTCCTTGGCCTACTAGATCACCAGATCTCTCTCCCATCGAGCATGTCTGGGATATGATGGGAAGGCGATTGCATCTGGCACGGAATGTTGATGACCTCGTTCGACAATTGGATCGAATTTGGCAGGAAATACCGTAAGAGACCATCCGGAAGCTTTATCGGTCTATGCCACGCCGTGTGGCAGCTTGTATCCAGGCTAGAGGCGAGTCAACACCTTATTGAACTTGTTACTGTAACTCTGCAATAAATTATTCAATTGTTCTGAAATATTAATCATTTACCATTCTGTACATTGTCTTCCTATCCACCAATTTTCGTTTCAATCGGACAACCCCTTCTTGGTGCGTCGATTTTTTTGTTATAGAGTGTATTTAAATTACTATGCTTAAATGGTTATTGAAAGAAATGCGTAAGTATCAAATACTTGTAATTGTTTAATGTACTTTTATTTCCTATAAGAAATTAAGCTCATCAAAAATACGTTCCCTTCTTCTGAAATAACATTAATGTTTCACGAGTGTCTTTTTGCATGTAAAAGTGTGACCAAAGTGATTAATTATCTATTTTTCGTAATGGCTAGTTTAAATATTAGTTATACGTGGTCTTAAATATGCAATTTCTGTTTACACTCAGCTGCAATCACGGGGCCATTTTCATTGCATCCATTGACGAACCCGCGAGGATTTGTACCCATCAAATTCGAAAAATTTGTTGCATCAGAACTGTGTTTATTTTCTAAGCTAACGTTAAAAGTTGTTGTTGTTTTACTCATCCACTTGCTGTAGGAAAGCCTACACCAGGTTCAAAAGACCGCGTCGCCTGAGAATATCGAAAATCTTCACCTGCTCAACCAATAGCTGCTCCCAAACAATTAACACGTTGAACGCCACGCTAATTTTACATGGCTTGCCCGTCTGGCCACACTGTAATTAACTACAAACTTAAATTGAAAATATTAGACAGATTTTACTCGTTTTAAAAGGATTAGCATGAGATATACGAAAGTAGTGGTGAATGATATAAGACTACGAATTGTTTAAAAATAGTGGTGGATAAAAATCTACTAAATTGAATTTATTAAACCAAGGACCACAACAATTTAGTAAATTTTGAATAAATTTTCTGCAATTCCATAAAAGAGTGTAAATTTTACAGTTCTGTATCATGTTATACGCTGTCAGCCAGCTGTTTTTCGCGGCCTATGTGAAAGATCAGTGTCAGAAAGCGGTGGCAGACGCAGCCTAAATGTAATTTCAGTGTCAGCCACTGGTGGTTGACGCGGCCTAAATGTAATTTCAGTGTCAGCCACCGATAGCTGACGTGGTGCTCAACGTGTTAAGAGGGTGAGCTGGACTAGCGGGAAGAAAACAGGAGCAAAGGAAAAAATTTTCTTTTCTCCATTCTGAAATTTCATGTGACCATTTCTGAATCTTTCCAAAGCCGATTGTAGAGTCATGGTGCCGCTGCATAACAGAAATAGGCCCGGTCCCTTTGCAGCGTACCAGTTATGAACTGGTGGGGAGGCGCCAGGTCGAAAGTAAATTACTTTTGAGAGCGAGTGGATTTCCGAAAGAGCTGGCTCAACAGATCTGAAGATCACAACCATTTCTATATTTATAGCTAGAGTATCTGCAATCTCATTACTGCACACCCCAACGTTCGAAGGAATCCACTGGAGGCATCATATTGATTTCCACAGGCTTAGTTCGGAGCTCTGACTATATTCTGCCTCTTATCGCTAAGTTTTGTTTCCTAGAACTCCTTTACTTCAAAATGATGTTTATCTGCCATTTCCAGTACCCGATCAAGTTTAAGCTTGGTCCACTCGCCGTTGCACTGAATGATACGAAGATTCTTACGTTACTACGTTAAAAGTAGTTGCTAGAAATCGCTATAAACTACTGTACCATATTTTTTAACCTCACTGCTCACTCACTACACTACTTTTTAAAAAACAAGCACACAACATTAAAAACTATGAAAAAAATTAGTGTCTACAGTAGTTTCACTACTTGTGCGCTAGTTCCGATTACTGATCTTGAACTATTTGACTTTGGTAGCGTTACGGGTGAGATAGAAATTAATTGTACAATCATGACCGTTTGTAGTAATTCCAATAGCTCCGCTTTCTAACGAGATCTTATAAAAAAAAAAGTAACAAATTATAACTCAAATGGCGTGTTAAAGTTGAGCTTAGTTTCTCCAAATAAGTTAGAATGTTAATTAAAGTGAAATTAATTAAATACAGCGCCGCATCGCACATTGAATTTGTTAAAATACAGTCCTTACTCGTCTACATCTTTCTTAACTTAGATTTATTATTTGTTATTCATTTTAATGTTACCCTGATAAATTTTTATTTCGTGTACCTCGGAACTTCGATGCGTAATAAGTTTGTTTATGTTCTACATGACTACGTGCCAATCTTTATGCTAAGTAGGAAATAAATAGTGAAAGAATTGAAATCTTAGTGAAAGAATGTAGAATGTACTTATGATTTATTACGTATACTAAAGAGAAATGAATCTTGACGGACTTGGCTTACTCGAAATAAGAATGGAAAGAACAGTTTCTAGCGTAAACGAATGTCACGCTTTAACAACCAATAAGGATCGAGATACCCACAATACGTCACTTGCAGGTAGCCTATTAAGTTATTTTTTTAAAAAAAATAACGGAATACCTGCAAGTCACGTATCTCGATCCTGATTGGTTGTTGAAATTTGGCATTTTTTTACGTTAACAATTTGTTCCTTCCATTCTATTTCGAGTAAACCAAGCCCGTCAAGTATCAATTCTCGTAAGTGACACATTCGAAATTCTTTCACATAAGTTCTTTCTCAACGATTTCAATTCTTTCAATATGTAATTATACAGAGACTTAGCACAAAGTCAGGTACGAAGCCATGTGGAACATAAATAAACTAATTATGCATTGAAGTTGCCAGGTGCACAAAACGAAAATATAACACAGTTACAATAAAATACATACACAAATAATAAATCAAAGTTAAATAAAAGACGTAGACGAGAAAGAATTATATTTCAACAAATTCGATGTGTGATACGGCTTTGTATTTAATTAACTTATCATTAATTAAAATTCTAACTTATTTCGAGAAACTTACCTCAACTTTAATACGCCATTTTGCTTATAAAGATTAGCTGGTGCTGACGTCATAGGTCACATGAGTGGGTATGGGACGTCTTCTTCTTGAAGTGCAAGTACCCAATTATAAATATTTGGTAATTTTCTTTTTTTTAAAAATAAAATAATAATGTCGAGAGGCCGACGATATAGTAAATTGGACAATTTAAAATAAAGAATAAAATATTTTAACAATGGGAAGAAAATAAATTTGATATTTTTATTCTGAAATGTTATCCATTTGATTCATACGAATTAAGTTAGAAATTTTGCAGAACCAGACGAAAAATAAACAATTTACTTCACCATTAAAATTAAAAAGAATAAATTTAATTTATCGAAGTCTAGCAGACGAGTTTTTTCCCGTTTGCTTAGCTTTATAAAAAGAAACTGAGGAAATTATTTTTCGTTGATTTGTTTAACTAATTATTTGCAAACGATTGTGTTAGAGCCAATAAAAGAACATGCCTATATTTTAATATCTCATTCTACGATACAGACCTATGTTGAGAAAACTAGACAAAAGATTTAGACCAAAAATCAAAATAAAGAAAAGAAAATTCGTCAACAATTAACTGAGAAAAACTAGTTTTGTGATTACTTAAGAACATTCATTTTTGAATTGTATTTTACTTAAAAACTTTTCTATAGGACTTGCATTTGAAAAAAGAATAAGTATTCGTGTTTATGCCGTCAGAAAATATGTAAGTATTATTAATTTAATCGTTTTAAAATGAGGTTAAACGCAAAAATATTTCAAATAGATCTATACTGTGTAATTGATGAAGATTATCTGTACTAGTTTTGTTTAAATAATTTTGACTATGAAGCCTAATCTTACACCAGTAAAATATTAAGCTCACAGAACTGAAATATACGTTCTTGGAAGAAAAAAAAACGAATCAATTTTCATATTGTGTCACAAAGTTATTAAGTTTGCTAAATCTATTAATAATTAAACTATTAAAAAAATTATAATTTAGTTTTCTTTTTTTTAAGCAAGCATAACATTTATTTTATCATTTATTTGTGTAGTCGTTATTATTTATTGACTGACTTTTAATTTATTAGATAAAATTTAAATTTGATGAAAATCTACACCTTAATTATTTTCTCACATTTGAAGAGGTTAGTGGACCAAACAGGAAAAAGGCCCGCATCTGTTTTACCTGGAGAGGAAAACCACAAAAACCTCCCAGACTTAGCCTGACAGCAAGGGAATTCTAACCCGTGATTCGTTTGCCACGCCGGATATTTTTACGTCCTTACTGTGGTCGATGCTGAGAGTAGAAGTTCGAACCAACCTGATAATAGCTGGAATTCGAACTGGGGACATTCATTGGAAGATGAGCACTTTATCCTCTGAGCCACCTCAGCTCGAACTTCTTTACAGACAATGAGCTGACCAGGTTTGTTCGTAACGCTTTCGATCTAATTTACGGGTAGAGAAATGTCCGGTAGTGAAGATTTTACACTGTATTATGTGATCTGTTCATTCGGAACGATGTATAGGTTAATACATAAATTTTGCTATTTCTAGTAAATATTTTATTACAAAGCGGAACTAGCTGGCAACTCGGAAATTTAATTTCAAATTTATTTATTTTGATCAAACAGCGATTGGAGAAATTTATGAGAATACTTGTTTGTAAATTTTAGCGAATTATATGAGTTTAACGATTTCATTTTCAGTTTAGTTACAATTAATGATATATAAACAAAGCAAAACAATTACTAACTAAGTAAAGTTTATGAATAGATATAAAATCATTAAAGAAAAAACAGCCAATAATTTAGTGGTTAGGTATTTTCGCACCGGCGGAGAACCTTTTTGAAGTTAGAAATGTATTTCTCATTTTTCAGCATACGATAATGTGCCGGATGTCGTCTGCTTTGCATTGACGTCATCACCTCAATTTGAGAGTTCAAACTTCCAGTATATTAGCAACTCTGCAGTTGATTTTTGAAATATCTTTTTTAAGAAAACAGGAAAAGAGAGTGTTTACTACAGCTTGCGATGTTTTATTGGCATGAGCAACACCAACGAATTCATTTTGCAGTAGCAATTTTTCTTAAACTCGTTAAAAACACGTTTGAAAGATTTCTTCGGTCCTTTTTTTCTAGTAGAGAAGAATTAAATTCTAATCAATCTTTGAACTAAGCAAACTCACCTACACTTCGTCGACGGAACGCAAAACTACTCCATTATGTTGGGGTGTGAAAACTGCTCTCATGAAATGAGATTTATTCGTGATTTGAATATAATAGCATATTCTCTAGCTACTACTTACGGAACAAAAGTCACAGCTGCATGATTTAATATCCAAATAAAAAATTTTCATTTTATGTTTACAAACGTTTGCTAGTCTAGAGCGAGAGAATTTCATGCTTTTATACTGAGAGTCATCAAGGTGTTCCAAAAATGACCGATGACTTAAAATTTGAATTGAAGGAAAACAAAAAGAAATAAAAATGTGTGATATTCCGTTTCACGGAGGGAATAATCCCGCGAAAAAGAGAAAAGTGGTAGCCCAAACTAATTCCTTATCAATTTATTTGTAAGAAGGAAACTAATACTTGGAATTAATTCACCACTAGTAATTAAAAAAATCGTTATACTTCGAACTGATAACAAAAAATATTTAATATTTTTTTTTAATTGTTATTAGAGAAAGCAAAAACAGGCATAAATTAAATTTCGTTTTCTAAGCAGAACGCAGCATTTAAGTTAAAACTTTTTTATTTATTTTCTCTGATTGGCACCACCCTGTGCTTTGGAAACCAATTTTCGTTTTCACGAATTTTCAAAATTATTAGAAAATTTTAAACCTATGTCACTACCGACTTGAAAACTTATCTACCCTGAAATAAAACTTTTGTTAAGAATGTATACACAATGGTTACAATTCAATTATAGCCAAAGCAAAATATATCATTACAATAGTGTGAGGAGCACTCAAAAAAATTTAAACAAAATTAGAACACATTATGTAAAAAATATAAACAACGAAAAAACAAACAAATATATCAAGCAAAAAAACAGAAAATGAAATGTAAGGAGATTAAAGAACAGTACACGAAAGGAAATCTACATAGTGAGGAGAGAATTAAAATGAACTTGAGCGTACCGGAATCTTTCAAGAATGATTAAAATATTTTCGTAATAAGATTGCCAGATTACAAAATATGAAAACAGAAGCATAAAAATACTTTTAATTAATTTTAATTAATACATAATATAATATGCATTACATAATACATAACATAACATAATTAATACATAACATAATAATACATAACATAATTAATACATAAACTTCTAATTAATACATTAAAATGCTTTTGAAAAATATTTTTAATAATTTTCTTGTCTTGTCATTATTTTTTATTTTTCATTATTTTCCATATTTTCTCAATATTTTAGCTTATTTTATGAGTTCTATATACTTGCAGCTTATGCGCAGTTAATAAAACTTAATAATTTTCTTCGTTTTTCTCTTTGTTTTTATTGTGCTATGTTATAGTGATCATATTTTAAGCAGCTTTAGCGCTTGATATTATCTACTATTAACTTACTTTCGTTTTCTTTTTGTTTCCGTTTTTAGTTCGGTTTTGTTCTTATTGTGCTATATATATAATCAAACATATAAATCAAATTTACAATAATAATTAGTATATAAATCAAATTAATATATAAATCACACGAATATGAGAAAACGTTTTAAGAGCCTTTTCGCCCAGAACATGCAAGTCTATTTTAAAATAAGTATTGTTACCCCCCCCCCCCCCCCCCCCTCCATATCATACCAAAAAATATCATAATATACTTTTTTTTTCATTTACTCGGCCACTAAAAAAGGAGGAAGAATTTAAATGAGGGTCAGAATTTCACGCACCCTCGTCCGAACAGCTGTGAATTACGAATATAATTGATGATTATTAATCCCTTAAAAATTACTTTTCTTTTCTTGAAGTCACGCCTAACTCCTGATTCAACGATGCCAAATGAACAATATATTTATTCATTCAGAAGTAATCAGATAAAGTGGAAATAAAAGATGAAGCAACATTTTAGAGTGGCAACTTGTTAGACAATGAAACCATTATAGGCGGAAACTTAGAAAAGGAAAAAACAAAAACTGCGCAGTGCGCGAATTTACAACTTTGTAATCTATTTCATTATTTCATAATATAGCTTATTGTGTTGACTAAATTCAATTTTCTTTAAAATATCAGGGACTTTTCCAATTGACTAGTTCCGCCCCGATCAGAATAAAATAAAAATGGGCAGCGAAGAATTCTTAAAGTGGTAGCTTAAGTTGTTTCCTTTTAATTATTACTAAAATATATATTTAAAAAAAATTATATATATTCCCTTCCAATTGAAATTTTTTTTGCTTGATATAAAAAATTTTGTTTGATATACATCGAACATTTATATTTTTTCTCAATTTCGCTCTCATTTAATAAAATTTTTCAGATTGAGAGAACTAGTAAAATGGCTTTTACGTTGTAAATTTACTAAAAATTTATAGACTACAAAATTGACAAAATTAAAAAAAAAGACATTATTGACGCCAAAATTTACTAACACCAATGATGCTTAAATAATTTAGGCCCCATTGAAAGGGTAAAATACCTAAGATAATTGTTTAATTGTGGTAAATTTTGACTATCATAAGTTGGCCTCTAGCAACAGTATTCTGCCAATGATATTGACTATAGTTAATATTTGTTTTGATGAGATAAACAATTAAAACGTGTTTTGCCTAATAAGCCAGCTGTAAGGGTAACAAATAAGGATGAATAAAAAAATTATTAAATTTACTTGGGCTTTATTAATTGTGTCGTTATTCGTCTCTCAGTTCTGTGTATGATTTCGTAGTGTTGTTTAGTAATTATTTATTAATTATTTACTTTTCAGTTATTAAAAAAATAAAATAAATGTTTAACTTATTAATAAAAATGACTTAATAATAAAAATAAGTTAAAAATAAACACATTTTTAGTTGTTCTTTCCATTACAACAAATATAAACTGTAGTCAGTATCATTTGACATAATTTTGTTGTTGGAGGCCAACTTATCATGGTCAAAATTTACCACAATCAAATAAGTAGGGTGATAAATTTCTGGAGGCTGCTTCTAACTTTGGTACCCGGTAGCTTGAGAATTGTTTTCTTCTCTCATTACGTAATGACTGTTACGCAATCATTTCTGCTCTTCTACATTATTTGAAGAAAAAATTTAAAATTGATTTTTGAATTTTTCCATGTGAATGAAAAATAAAAAGTAAAAATAACAAACGAATAATCTTTAGTAAAGGAATTACGGAAATTGATGCAGTTTTAATCTATACCATATATGTTCTTACATAGGTACAAAGCATTTAATGAGTAAATTTGGTGGAAATTTAGGCTGCATCAATACTGCACAGTTTTATGACATATACTGAGGAAATGAGTTTTTATGGCCTCTCTCGAAGTTATAAGTACAGGAGAAAGTAGCTTGGTTGTGGTGGACTTTAAATAGCAGGAGCAATAGTATTATGCCTGATGATTCCGAATACACTTAATACTTACGACAAAGTGCGTGTTTTGCTTAATCTAAAAACGTAAAGCCACCGAAAAGGCAACAAATTGATGAAAAAACATTGAAATTATTTTAGCTTTTTTATTTGTATCGATATTTACTTTACAGTTTGTGCATGATTTCGTAGTGCTGTTCAATACTAATTTATTGTTTATTTTCTTTCCTCAATTAGTAAACAAATAAATCAAATGCTAGACATGTATTTTTAAAAACATTTAAGTCAGTTGTTTGTACAGAATTCAGACTAGTTCTTTACATAATCGTTTGTAAGATATTTACACATTTCTTTCTTTTATTGCCTCAAAAAGGTTTATTCAATGAATTATAATTTATCAACAATTTATTTTTTTGCTCGAAACATAATAAATTTCATCAAATCTTGATAAACTTTTTCACACCGCATGGTGGCATGAATATCAAATTTTAAAATAAATGTTAAATATAAAATTGAAATTGATTTAGGATAAATAAATGTCATTCTGTATTATTTAACTTATGTTAGTTAAAAAACGTACGAAGTGTTTGTAAATTTACGTGTTTAGTTTCTGTTTGCGCTAAAATGAACATTCAAAAAATTAAATAATTATTAATTTAACTACTAATTAATTACTTGTTAATTATTAATTACGCATCTATTATGAAGCCATTTTAGGTATACGTAATTGTTTGTAGAGAATTCAGGTTAGCTTATTACGTAACCGTTAAAGTTACGTAATAAGCTAACCTGAATATGTTTATACCAATAGATATGTTTATACCAATTTTATACGTTTCGCAAAATTTTATTTGATAAAAAAAATATTTGCATTTCTTTCTTTATCACTTAACATAACAAAGTTTATACAATTCTATGCAACTTTCTTTGATCATAAAAAAGCTGGAATTACAAATTGTAAAATAAACATCGAATGTAAAATTAAAATTGATTAAATAATGTTGTTCCTTATAATTTAATATTTTACGAACGCTAGCAAACTCAAGAAAGTGTTTGTAAATTTATGTGTTTAGTTTTCGTTTGCGCTAAAATAAATAAAAAAATAAGAAAAAGAGTGCGAGACGGCTATTTATAAAATATTTTCCGTCAGTTGTTTCGAGAGAATTCAGGTTAGTTCTTTGCATTTCCATTCGTAAAATGTTGACACAAATTTCTTATCTAACGTGGAAACACTAACCATTGCCAAATCTCTTTTAAAGCCATACTTTATTTGTCTCATTTAAACTGCTGAGAGCTGAAGAAAGATTTTAATGAATAGATGCAATAAACTTAACCTTGATAGTTATATCTGTTTCAATATCACAGGTCATTCATATATTTATGTATATGTTTTCTCACTCCTAAAATAAGAAATAAAGAAAAAAAAAGGAAGAAAAAAAGCATTAAAATAATTCGTTTTTACGTAATTAGTTTGATTCTCACGAAATATGACAATTCACTGTCCCTTGCTCCAAGATCTAATACTATAATACTAAAGTAACTTTTTTTTTAAAAAAATTAATAAATAGCATTGCTGTTAGCATTTTGAAATGACTTTGCACTAGCATTGACTGTTTTGTATAGTTAAAAAATTTAATTGAACTTCAAATTTTCATGTTTCTGGCATGTCACAAACAGTGTTTCCAATAATAACTAGATTCAAAACTTCCCAAAAAATTTTCAATATCTAATTTCTTTCATCTCAAACGGTGTAAGCATTTCTAGAATATACGCAGAGGGTATTATTTACAAAAACTTCTTTTAAAATAATTTTTTCTGCCAATAATTTGTTTGTCCCAAGAAAATCTGTCATTTTCCTGGCTATTTTTATTTAGTGGTTTACAACCGAAATTGATAGAGCCAGCAATCAATATCTTATCTTAATAGAATGATTAGATATCCTCCTACATGAACATGTCTTGTTGCATGAATAAAGAACCAATTTTCTGGTTCAAAATCTATTTCAAAAATTTTTCAAGATGAGTAGGTTTATGTGTTGTCATTTTCCTGGCTTCTTGAAATCATTAATAACATAAATTACACAGATTTATCTGAGTTATTTTAAGAAATCCTGTTGTTTTCTGCAGATTATGAACGTCTTAGGCCAAAATATTAAATTAAAGTAAAGTTATATGCTATGAAATGGCAAATTCGTCATTATCCTGGCTTATGAATGCCAGGACATTTGAAGTGTTACCAGAAATACTTTTTAACTGCTAATACTGTAAGGAGGGAAAGCAAATATTTACCTAATACCAAGTTTATATATGATTGTATTATGCTTGGATGTAATTAAAGTTATTTATTTATTTAATGATTGATTATTATACACAATTTTATTCTGTACATATCAGCAACAATTTTTTTTAATTCTTTCTACAGTGGATAAAAAGAATTAATTTAAGCAATTTATGGTTCATCTAACATTAAGGCTTAAGTTGAGTTACTTACTATTAAGTTAAAATGACTGTTTTTTAAAATTCTAAGCTAATATGTCATTTTCCTGGCATTCAAGATTTGGTGAATTTCTATTTAATTTTTTTTCGAGCAAATGTCAATAAACTACTCCGCTGTCTGTAAGATAAGTGTAACTAAAGAAGTATACAAAATTTTAGATTATTTTGAAGACTTGAAATTTGAAAAAATTCTTTGGTCCGAATTGTCATGCTTAAAAAGAATCACCCATTAATATAATACATCGTTTGTATAGTACAGTGGTTCCCAACCTTTTGTGGACCATCGCTCCCCTCTTGGGGTTGACTGACACATATCGCCTCTTTCTATTTTTGCTCGAAAAACCATTCATTGTTGCTTGTGAGCAATCAAACACTGAAAATATGCTATGTTATTTGATTTTAATTTAAATTGTAATGCAAATAAGGAGGCACATTTATCCCGTCATTTTTATTAATTAAAAAAAATTGTGCATCTTCTTTTTTTCAAAAGGAAGAAATTATAATAAACATATTTAAAACGGAATAATTAAAACAAAAGTACATTTTTTTAAATTAATATTTTAATGTAATCAAGAAAAAGTTAAAACGTTAACAACTAAAATTTGAGAAAAAAAAATGAAGAGGGAGAAAGTACATTTTTACCACTTCAATCACTGCCCTGTGCTTGATGTATTTCTAGTAAAAGCTTGAATGTCAGGTTTTATGCTCGTCAGATTTAAACGCGGGTCTCCTTTGAAGCAAATGTCCAACCTATCTCCTTGATTTGTGAGCAGCTGGAAGACCGAACTAAATCCTCTCTCCACTAAATAGGTTGACGGGAAAGAGATGAGAAGCGGCTCAGTTTGTTTCCACAATTGTGGATAAGTGTCCATAAGCTTTACCCAAGCTAACTCGTAACCGTATTCTTTAAAGACGACTTAAGCCTCACAGTCATACTTCAAATATAAAATCTCAGTCTACAAAGAGGAAGTGAGCTTATCCACAACTTCAAAAGAGAAAAGATCGAAAATCCAATCCGGAATTTCTAATTTCATCAAATCTTTAAATCTTGATTTCATAACTGATCAAGGTGATCTGTAAAAATTAAGATTTTATTTTCGAGAATCTCGATATCTGCCATGGAACACTTTTTAAGAGTTGGAAATTGCATTAGCTCTTTGCGACCAATGTTTGACTTGTAGATATCAAACTTGGCGATGAATGAAGATATGATTCCTTCCCATCTCACAGATGTATGTAGGGACAGAAATTCGAAATCTTCATCATTTTCATGGCAAAGTTCTCGAAACAAACGGTTATTAGGAGAATTAGCTTTTATTTTATTAATGCCCGAAATAGCCAATTTTTCGCAGCCAAAAGTTGACGATGAATGAGATAATGAATGGTGAGATAACTTCCGGTACTTCTTTTTTAAGGTGACCCAGAAACCCAGTATGACAACCTGACATGGTTGGAGCACCATCTGTTGCACAAGCACTTACATTTGTGAGGGGAATTTCTTTTACCTCAAAATAATCTTTGACCAATTTAAAAATCGACGATCCTTTTGTATCTGTGTTCTTGTAATATCTGTGTTTTGTATCTGTGTCTTGTAGTTCTTGTAAACAACATTTCCTCGTAAATCTCCTTACTCTCATTTATGAATCTCACGTAAGGTAAAGCAGCTTTGTTATCTATCACATTTGATTCATCAATCTGCAACGCAAATTTACCTTCTTTCAGAAATTTGATGAGTTTTGATTCAACGTCGGCGGCCATCTCATCAATACGCCTGAAAACAGTATTATTGATCAGAGGAACAGAGCGACTTATCAGATTTCCGCCTGCGATGCCATGACAAACGATCGTGCACTTGATTTTTTTTTTAATTTTTAACTATCATAATTCTTTGTTTACACCAGAACCATAGGCTTCATATATATTTTCAATTTCAATCTCAAATAGCTTCTATTATTAATATTATTAGCAATTTTTATCTTTTGAATACTCGTCGCCCCCTGATCGCCCCCCTAAGGATAATCGCCCCCTTTGGGGCAATCACCCCCAGGTTGGGAACCACTGGTATAGTACAATAACTAGAATGATCACTATTGTTTCGATTTCCAGTTACGTTAAAAAAAATTATGATTTAATTTTATTAATCTTTGCTACGTTTTCACTCGATAATCTTACTACTATCAGTCTGGCCCTAGATGTTAGAACAAGGCAACTAAAAGAATTGAAACAATAATTAATTAAGCTAAGGACAAAATTGACTTCTAGCTAGGTTCCTGGGTCCAAGACCTAGCAAAAAAGGCGTTGCTTATGCAGAAAAGGGACATTCCCCCCCAATCAGCTTTTGAATTTTTTTTTTTTTTTTTAAAAACTGTTCGATTAAGTACTAAGTTTGATTTATTCTGTTACCATTAACCCAACCTACTCGCATATATCATTAATTAGTTGCTAAATTTCCCAATTTACTCAGAAGATTTCTTTTATTTAAAGTGTAACAAAATGCGTACTAAATATTTTTATTTTGGTTTAAAAGTTGATTTTAAAGAAGCAAAGCCAAACAGAGCCTTTTTGCAAAGTTTGCTGGGTCAAACAAAGCCCTTAAGAACCGAACTTGCAGAATTGTACGGGTCAGATAAATGGTACCCAATGTATAAAAAATGATAATAAATGTCTCTTAAACCAAGTTTAAACTATACGTAAACATTTTCTCTCATTGATCCTATTTTAATTTTTTAAATATTCGTTACTTACGTATTATCGCAACCAGGTTGGCGCGATTTGTAAGTTTGAGTAAGAAAGTATGAATAGAAAGAAAATGTACATTTATTAATTACAGATGATTTTTAATACAGTTTTTTATGTAATTTTATTCATATAACATAATGTATAATTATGCTATATATAATATATAATAATTATATATTATATAATATAATATAATAAAATATTATAATATATTATAATAAAATAATATATTTAATATTATTTTATTCATATAACACGTAGGGTTGCCGTAAGTAGGGTCGCCACATTTGGCGATTTATGCGAATTTTGGCCTGGTTGCGTTAATACGTAAGTACCAAATATTCTAGCTACTTCATTGAAAACATAAACATAAATTTTAAAAATATTAATATATTCTGGAGCGCATGGGTTTTCTATTATTTCCTATACTAAAACTTGTTAAGAGTTAAATAAACTCCATTTTTTTTAAAAATTTTTTTTAACTTTTTGAGCTTTTTTATATCAGGGAAATAAGTAATTTTAAATTAAGTCCGGTCTTAAAGGAATATCCTTGTCTTGTCTAGTCTTGAATTGAGGGCTGAGCATCCCATCCATCATGCATTTTTCTATTTTAAATTGGTTCTTTGTGGTCAGCGGTCTATGTGGTGTTAACTGGATTCAAGCACCTTGCTTAAGTAAATGAAAATAACGAAAATTAAAAGAAGCAGCTTATTAACAATGTGTGGCTGATCCGTCTACCACTGAGGGTATTTCAAGTCAGCACTGTGGTCGGTGCAAACCGAATGCGGAATTCTTATCGATCACCCATCGCCGGGATCGAACCCGCTTCACCTGACTGGAAGGCGAACGCTCTATCCCCTGAGCCATCGCGGCTCTCTGTCAGTTATCACATGAAACAATTTGATTAAATAATTATTTAATGATTGAGACAGATTACAGGGTAAAACTGGATCATCACCTCCTACATCAAAAAGCCTCCACACGGTTTTTTATAAGTAGTCCGCGCAGACTATTCAAAAATTGAACCGGTTGCGTGCATGGAATCCATATTTTATTCTGACGTTGACTGAGAAAAATTTATCATATATACTTGAGAATTAAATCTGCAGTGGTTGACAAGCAAACAAAACAAACCAATCATATTCATAAATTAAACAAATTTTTAGACACATATTTGCTACCACTCTCTTATTTTTACTAGATTTTGTATTAAGTGGCTGGTTTACCTTCATAATGATCTGATCGGACTACCTATAATAAATCATGTGGAGGCTTTCAGTTGTAGGAGGCGTTGACTGTTGGGAGTTTTTACTGCGCATAAAATCTTCCATTTTCATATTAGCAATTTTTTTTCTGGATTGTTAATTGTCTAATTGTTGCTTTTAAGTCAAATTCCCAATTTTTTCTAACAACTTTAAAAAATTGCCTAAATAACGAGCGCCCAATTGTGAATTTTTACCGAATATTTATAAGATTGTGAATTTTGTTGTAAAAATTGTTTGGAAGATTCTAAAGATTGAAAGATTGTAAATTTCCACCGAATTTTTAATCAAAATGTAACCAAGATCTTTTTGTTTTGGTTATTCTAATGAAACATCCTCAGTGGTAGATGGATCATGGGTTAGAGTCCCCTTGCCGAGAGGCTAATCGTGGGAGGTTCTCGTGGTCTTCCTCTTCATGGAACGCAAATGCTGGTTAGCTACATCAAAAACTCCTTCGCGAATGCAAATTTCACCCAATACTTGATTCGGGAGTTCCCTTGTCTTCTGGATTGGGTTCAAAATTATAAGGCTACGGGGTTGAACATTAGTTATCGTAAGCCCATAAAATTGGGACTGCTGTTCAACGTCGGTTGTAAAAAAAAATTGTGTGAATTTCAATGTAGATTGATGATCAACGTGGGGAAACGCTTGATCGAGTTGTAATTATCATTGTAGCAGAAAAAGGATATCTCATATCTCATATGTGATGGTTATCTTAGCATCAGCCCCGCTAGGGGCTCTAGCTAATTCATCTGAATGGAAATAAATAATAAATCGCCGAAGCACAACTGAAAGGTGAAAGTTGGGGTTCAGTATCTTTTACTGAGAGAAAATTAAAATGAAGTGAGATTGAACAAACAAGTTTAAGAGAGAGAAGAGGTTTTGCGGCAGACTGCCTCGCCTCCCTTCGAGGTATTACCCCCGAGTTTCTCAGGAGCACAGTAGCCACATAGCCTTAGAGAAAAGGAGAAATACATAATAAATGCGCAAAATCATTTACAAGTACTTACAGCTATTTACAAAATTTACGGGACAAAACTTCGTCTGATAGGAAAAAGGTGGTTGCCGGGCTATATTTTATGTTGTCTTTGATGAGCTCAAAATCAATATTTTTAAAGTAATTGCACGTATGACAAGAGAGTGCATCTCTGAAAAAACTTGCACATAGTTCAGCTATGTGCTCATCTATTTTGTTGATTTTTAACTCTCGTCTTAGATCTTTCATTCTTGGATCTGGGGGCTCCAGTGATATATCTGAGGAATTTATTTTGAGTAATTTCCAGTTTCTTTTTTTGAGTAACAGTGGTTGTGCTCCATGCAGGGGCTGCGTAGCTGATGATCGGTCGAATGCATCGGAGGTATAGCGTTCGTTTTGTTTTGAGTGATAGTTTTGAATTATAGTTTAATATTGGTTTCAGAGATCTATAGGCTCCTTGCGCTTTGCTAAGAATATTTTCAATATGGGTATTCCAGTTTAAAGTACTAGTAAGAGTGACGCCTAGGTAGGTGGCCTTTCGAACTAGTGGTATTGCATCATTGAAAAGAGTAATATTTGGATAAATGACTTTCTTTTTACTTGATTTCCTAATAATTAGTAGTGAAGATTTAGTGGTGTTGATGGCTACCTTCCATTTTGTGCACCAGTCTTCGATATGAGGTATGATATTACTGAGATTAGTAACTGACTTCTTAGGATTTATGGATCTGCTCATAAGTGCTGTATCATCTGAGTAGAAGGCTGAGGTGATCTTTCTCATATTATTAAAATTTGGAAAGTCCGCTGAATAAATTAGGTAGAGCACAGGGCCCTGAATTGAACCTTGCGGAACTCCTGCTTTAATGTTTCTAGCGGAAGAAAATACTGTATTGATCTTAATATGAAAGGTTCTGTTTGTCAGATAATTATTAATTAGTAGTGTTAGATCTTTGGGAATATTGAAATTTATGAGCTTGTATATGAGACCCTGATGCCAGACTCGGTCAAAGGCTTTGGCCACATCCAACATCAGGAGCGCTGTTGTTTCTTTTTTGAAGAATCCTTGGTTGATATTCTCAATAACTCTCACTAGTTGTTTAGTGGTCGATAAGTGTTCTTGAAAACCGAATTGTTCATCCGGGATAAGAAAAAGGATATCCAGGGCTGAAAGCGTATATATAAAGACGAAAAAGAGCAATTACTGGTACGTAAGACATTTCATTTTAGCATTATTTCGGGAAAAATAAAAAAAAAATTTAACTACCACAATTTTCTTGCAATTATAATATATAAAACAACTGCTTCCGTTTAATTCTAACATATTTTCCAAATGAACACACAACTTAGATGAAGGAGTAGATATCCCCTTAGGATAGGCACTCCGGCAAAACTGAATCAGTCAATTTTTACGTTATTGTTAAACCAAATTCGATAGAAAACAGCAGTAGTATGATAATCTATTTAATACTTATATTTGTTGCGTAAATATGTTACGGCTTAAACTTTAAAGAAAAATAACTGTACTCAAAATTTTGGTTTTAGTTTCTTTTTTTTTAATCTTCATCTTTCTTCGAAGCTCTTGTAAGAGCTACTGCTTAAACTTTAAAAGATAATTACTGGTATTCAAAATTTTGGTCATAGTTTTTTTCTTCTTTAATCTTTACTCTTCTTCGAAGTTCTTGTAAGAGTTACCGCTTAAATTTTAGAAGATAATTACTGGTACTCAAAATTTTGGTTATAGTTTTTTTCTCCTTAATCTTTATTCTTCTTCGAAGCTCTTGTAAGAACTACCGCTTAAACTTCAAAAAATAATTACTGGTACTCAAAATTATGGTTATAGTTTTTTTTCCTTTAATCTTTATTCTTCTTCGAAGCTCTTGTAAGAGCTCTAAACCTTTCTTCGCTCTCAAAAAGAAGATGAGTTTCCATCAATATCCGTTAGTTCTTTGAACTTAGATATTGATAGAAAGTGAGGGTGTCTTCTCTATTAGTAAACATTAACACTTTTCATGAAAGATTTGAAGCAGATCTCCGGTAGTAGTTGACCTAATTTCTCATCTATTTTTGAGAATAATTCTGTTTTCTTTCTTTATTCTGCCGCTTATTCTTAAATCCTTTATTACTCAGTTGCATGAGTAAAGAGGCTCTTCTTTTACGTAAACAACAGCATGAATGTAACCCAGAATTAACCAATTACGATGTGTAAAGACATCGCTTTGTAGCAGCGTGGTGATGGATCCATCAACTAAGAGCTTTAAATCTTTAAATTTATTGTAATTTTTAATATCGAATGAAATTTCCTTGCTAGCAAATATTTAGTTTAAGCAAAATGTTTCTCTATGAAATTTAAATATGATAAATTCATTTTGACTCTGTTTTTATCTATCAATCGATCTCTCCCCCCCCCCTCTCTCCTTCTCTCTCTCTCTCTCTCTCTTTCTCTCTCTCTCTCTCTCTATATATATATATATATATATATACAAGAAAACACGAAGAAAGTTAAGAAAAACAATAAGTTTCATTTATTGCGCATAAGCTGCAAGTAAACAGAACTCATTAGATAAGTTCAAAATGAA
>NC_092212.1:41409889-41416452 GCF_043381705.1 Parasteatoda tepidariorum | reverse complement strand
AACATATCATAGATTGAGTATCAACTTACTTATATATATATATATATATATATATATATATATACATGTTTTAAAACATTTTCTTCTCTTCTTATCGTTTTCTAAGTTTGTTTTAGAATACAATCCGAAATTTAGAAACTCCTTTTGGGGGAAAATATTTTTGAAGTAACTGTTTGTAATCTTTAACACATAAAACTCCGAAATAATATTTTCTTAATGCTTGTAAAATTTCTCAGAAACGAAGAAGAAAGAAAAAAGATTGCGATACTGTTGAAACTGAGAAATCGGAATGGTTTGTTTTTAACAATTGCCAGCGTAACATTTTCAGTTTCCCTCTGCTTATTTCCCCAATTCCATCAGTGAGGCAGTCTGATCCCAAATAAGACCACCTCTCAAGCAGATTACACTTGCCTTTTTCTCGCAAAATGCTCCTTCAGCGTCAGGGCCCACGTGATTCTCTCACTTATTTTTAGGCATCATCTTGGATATAGCTCCTAAAATACTTGTGCTCTCGGCCCACTCGCACTCTGCGGCCTACATTTGAAATCGTTGTCAGTGCGAAATGGGTTTTTTTAATATTACGAAACAAAAAGAGTTTTTGTTTCAATAAAGTCGGTTGTATTTATATTTTTTGCTCAATTTATATGGAATAAGCTCGTAGTGTCTTTCATGAAGGTATCGTTGGCTTATTACAAGGGAAGCTAGTTTTAAGTTATTCAATTTTTCTGTTCTAGACAGTTATAATCGTCGGATTGGTAAAATTATGTCATAATTTAATAAAAATTCACTTTTCATTTTATATTTCCATAAAATTTAATAATTCTTAACTACTGTTTCGAAAAGCAATATTTTGTAGCGAGCCAGAAAGAGCATTGATGAAAGTAACATGGGGTAAAGCTACCATAATGTTACTCAACACAAAATGTTTTTATACAATGATTAAATTATTTCATGATGTATGGGTTAGGGGCCGCTGCGCGGCCCAGGCATCCAATTTTTATAAATAAACGCAAAAGTAACGTGGTAAAAAATTTATGCATGCGCAAAAGTGATATCTTTAGCGTTGACGTTGACTACCATTTCAGTTTTAAAATATAGCAGTTATATTCAAATTTCATATAACACAAATGCACCTTTCACGCAGATTTTTTCGATAAAGCCATAGAATGTAAAACAGCAAATTTTAATGAAATCTATAAATTTGAAAATTATATCAAAGATAAAAACTACAGACCAATAGCTGCACATTTCACCTCCGACGCCTCATATCATAACTATCAAAACAAATAATTTCATCAATCTTTCTGAAAATAACGTTTCCTCATGCTGATACAATTCTGAACAACTCCAAAATCAAACAAACACAACTATAGAGCAAGCTGCTCATTTTATTTTTTGATTCCTTTTTAGTTACTCAAGCAAAGTGCTTGAAACATTCACAAAAGCAACTCCACTTCCAACTCCACAAGCAACCACACCTCAATGCTCAACCAAAACAGTGTTAAAATTCTAGATGAAAGGGATAGCCATCGCGAATTATATTAGCCGCACCCAATAAAATTAAAACACTAGGACTAGGACAAATGCCCTTTTCTAATAAATTTCAAAAATGAAGTATCTGTGTCCCAAGTATTAATCTCTTAGAAAAAGATTCAATGGGATTGTTTGTCTTTAAGGGGTTAAACGCAGGGCTTGTACGCTTCTCTTTTTTAAAAAAGAGAAATGGAAGGAAAAGTAAGGAACTATGATGTATTTTAAAAAATTCGTATGTACCACTACGCTTCTAAATGTGAAGGTAGCGCTCTTGAATTTTTATTTTTAAAGTGAAAGCTGATAAAAAAATTTCTAGTTTTTTAATCACAATACATTTGCACCATTTATTATATTTTTTAAAGACCGTGCGAATCCTAAAAATGGGTCGTATTTACCTTGCAAAATATAATAAGTGGTCGTATTTGCCTTGAAAAAATTAAATTGATAGTAAAATCTTTTACCTTGAAAAAATAAAAAGTGATGAATTTAGCTGTGGTAAAATTATGCCAAAGTTTAAATCATAATATTTCAAATTATTCAGTCATAATATTTCAATTAACAGTTTTGGCGTAATGCAATCGAAACTGAAACGTTTACTATACCATCCCTCTCTATTATCAGACCAATCTTAACATATGCATCCCCAGCCCGTTATATCCCCAATTTTCTAATATAAAAAAAATCTTAAAATTTTCCAAAACAAAATACTACGAAATCTCGCCAAGGCTATATAGTTTATCATACCAAAGAAATTCATAAAAATCTCAAAATTGCTTCAATCAATCAAAGTAATGTTTGGGTGAATAATCTATAATGTAAGCAATAAGAGCCACGATGACTCAGGGGATAGAGCGTTCGTCTTCCAATGCAACTAAATGCAACTAAATTATATTAAGAAAACATAAACGTATAGTCTCTAATTTGAAATTCATTCCAATTTTTTTTTCTGTTAAATTTATTTATGAAACATTTTGCAAATATATTTCTATCCGAATGTGTAAGTTCCTTTTACAAAGATGAAGGACTGTATGAATAGTAATTTTTAATTGCATATATAGTGCAATAGTAATATTTAATTGCGATTGATAGAAGCAATTAAATTCTTACTTTTTTTAAGGCCTCCAAGAGTGAGGCTGCCTAACTTCAATGAATTTTCTTTTTTCGAAAATCTGATAGAAGACATTTCAATGAGGCCCGTAGCAGATTTTTACTGCAGCGAAGCCTCCTTTTTTTAAGTACCAACATATACAAATTTGTTTATCACCTGTATATATCACATAATCATCACTGTTTCTCCTCATCTTCATCTACTATTCAACTACTTGATATATTACGAACATTGAGACATTCGTCAAATAACTTGTTTCTATTACAATGCGAACTTTCTGGAGCCAAGAAGCTTTACATTTTTAATTACTTTATTTGTAATGCGATAATTGTGCTGCCTCTTCTCTTTTACTGTAAAAAAAAAATTTAAGTATCAAATGGTTTTTTGCACATTGCTTGTGATTTCATGATGAATGAGAAAAAGACCGCTAAGCAACCCGATTTGCCCAGTTAATGAATTCAGTTCAGTTTAGTTCAGTTCACTGGAGAAATTGTAAGAGTTCTTAGTGAACTGATACAGTGTGAAAAATTTTATTTTTTAAGTTAATTAGTTTCAAAATCCTTGAAAATAATCGAGTTCAGAATTAAGGTCACGAAAATTTTCATGACCGGTAGGTGCTTTTGTCCTGCACTTATTAATTAGTAAAAAAAGGAACATCACTACTACAAAGTGTACTAACGTATTTGTTAGTTATTCAGTTATACATCGAAAAAAGTGCAACATTTCAGATAAGATATCAATTGCTTTTTCTGTGGGGGGGAGGAGGGAGGGAGATGATGTGGTAAGCAAATGACGGTTACAGTCGTCGAGAGTCTTCATGGAAAAATTGTGACAAAATGTGATGACTTTCACTTCCAAACATACAACTGGTACTCAATTTCATAAACAATTAGAAAAAAATATGTTTCCGAGCACGATTATCAAATTAAAAGTGTGCTGCAACGTGTTAAGTATCGACCACATTCCACCACTCAACTTGCCCCCCTAAATGGGTAACATTTTTCTAGTGTTAATGGTTTTCTAGTGGTAGTGGTATTTCTGGACGCATAATTTTTTTCATTATAAACCTGATTTAAATTTACTTTATCTACCATTACATATAAATAATACATCAAACATACTATTATAAATAAACTATATTTAAGTTTAAATCAAAAGCCACCTATTCTGTCTTTGTCCCGATGAACTTTTTTTTCAATGCCCACCTAAATAATGACCTAGGTCATACAGGCACCTGAAGGACAGATTTGTTGGCCACTCTTTCAGGGGCACCATATTAGGTGGGCCAACGTTGCTCCCAAAGTAAGGACAGATAGTACAGAGAATGAAAGGACGTCCATGCCTTGCCCGGGATTTGAACTAAGAAACTTTCTAATGCAAGGGCAGTTCCTTAACCCCTACACAGGCCGATCGACCCGATGAACTTTTTAAAAAGATGGAATATTTACCAAATTTCTGCAAGTTTTAATTCGTAATTCATTATCATCTCAGAAATCTTTTTTTTTGTTTTTTTGGAGATAGTGGGGCAGTTAGCATCAGAAAAATTACAGTTATGCACATCTGCTGCTTTTATGCTCTTTGTAGAAGCTTTTCCAATTCAATTAACTTTGTAAGCAGATATTCATTCATACTAAGCCCATGCTTGGAAAACAACGTTTAAGCTACTGCGGGAAACTAAGTATCGGACAGCCAGCTACACTTCTTGAAAAATCTTTTATAGAGTGGTAAAAAATCAAAATTAAAGCTTACAGCATTTTGGGTGAGTTTGCCAACAATTAAAAAGTGTGTCCCCTGGAAAACTATAAACAAGTGTCTTTTTATTTGAACTTTCGAATTATTTACATGTTGTGGTAAGAAAAATAACTTCTAACCAAATTTTCTAGACAAAGAATAATAACTTTGCTACAGCTAGAAAAAATTTTCCTACAAAGCGTAGAAAGATGGAAATCCTGAACGCATTGTGCAAAACGTAATATAACTAATAGGTCCTCAATGTGTACGTCTATATTATTTAAATGCAATGGGTAGTCAAAAGCATTTAAAATCAAATTTATTGAAACTGGAATTAAGTAGTAATGTTCACATTTTGCTGCCACATTAACCGGTTAACGCCCAGCGTCATATATTTAGGACAGTTCCTTTTTTCAAAGACATTAATTGTGATGGGAAACTTTTTTCAATATTTTCATTTATCTGGGTGAATTAAAAGATTTTCAGATACCACGATGATTTAGTTATTTCTGATTTGATCTAGAATTATAAGGACTTTTCGATCTATCAAAGACTTTTTGAAGGTTCTAACAGTAGAAAAACCAATTAATTTCGATAATATATTATACCGCTTTTTCCATAAAATCACTTTTTGTATCATTTCAATATATAAATTCGGGACAAAACGGGTTAAGTACCAATAATATTAAATGATCGAAATCATTCTTGGAGCACGATGTTTTTTTCACTTGCATGGCATTATAAGTAGCTTAACCAGAGATGCCAACTTGCTCTGGACAGCAAATAAATATTCTAGAGCGGTAGTTTATTAATGTGTATATCTCGATTTAATAAATTCAACTTATTATCCACTTTTTTATCCACCACTATTTCTAAATAATTTAAATGCTTATAAAATTCACCACTTTTTTCAGTTTAGTTATTCGACACCGTTTAAAAAGTCAACAAATTTAGTCAAATAATTACAAATTTTAGTATGCTGTTGTTTGCCGTTCTATAAATTATTATGGCGCATCCGGAGCAGTTGGCATCTCTGGCTTAACTTAAAATCAACAACTACAACAGATATAATGTTATTTATCAAATCTGTGAATAGTTCAGTAATCAAACTTAAAAGAAGAAAAAAAAGCCTGTTAAGTAACATTATGACAAGTTTATATTATTATCTTGGACCTAGTCCTGATCCCCTAAGCAGGCGCCAGAAATTTCGCAACACATTTTATAAATGGCAGTTCCGCAAATTAATCAAAACTTTCATTCCAAAATACCCAGTAAAAAAAAAAAAAGTTTTGCAGTAATCACAAAACCACTGAAGTAGTAGTTGAAATAAGTCTGGCGTTTTCAACTTCGCTTTATTTTTCACTCTCTTGGAATGATACTGTTATGGGGGGGGGGAGCATCAGTGAGGAGGTGGTTTCTAAAATAGCTCATATCGAGAAAATTTTTTGGCTAAACGGTGGTATCGTCTACGTTCAACATCTCTGAGAAAAGTGAAGATCGAAATAAACAGAGTTTTCAACAGAGATCAGTACCTGCTACAGAGTGTGCATTCTTGGAAGAGTTTGTAAAAATAAAAAAATAAACATAGAATAACGTGACTTCCTTTTTTACCGATTGTCAAAAATCGAATATGGTTTTAAAAAGGAGTTGTTTCTAAATAACAATTTGGTATTAAAAGCCACTCCTAATACAGTATCTGAAACCCTAAGGCAGGGGTGGCGAACCTTTATACACCAACGTGCCATTTTTTCAAAAAATTGTTTAATGAGGTCATAGACGTGTCGTCAAATAATTTTGACTTCGTGATTATTGGGGAAATAATAATACTAAATACTATCAACTCAAAACTCTTTATTTACTATGAAAAAAAAAACATTTTGCAATGTTATCAGCGTAATTCAACTTAAAGTAACATCAGTGTGACTTCTGTTGTTGCAGATTCGATGACAAATAACTTATACTAGGAGGCTTCGCCCCCTGCTCGCTGGCGCTCACCAACCCCCGGAATTGCTTTCGCAGTTCATTTCGGATTGCTTCGCAATCCGATGCTCGCTTTGATCGCTCATTGGATACTTTCTTAACCCCTTCGGGACGGGTGATTCAGAAAAGCATTCGTACAACATCAGAATCAAGTTGCAATTAAATAAAAAACGGTAACTTAAATGTAGTCATTACTAGGGAGGGAGATGAT
>NC_092212.1:41327271-41409642 GCF_043381705.1 Parasteatoda tepidariorum | reverse complement strand
TAAGTTTTGTTTTAAAGTCTTTCCCACCAGAGGGCTAAAACCATGTGTTGTAAAACAATATGAAATAGTACTGAAAGCCGGATGTAAAGCATTAGCTTCGATGAAGATAATTTTGTGAGAATTTCTTTTGATAATTCGGTGAGAATTCACCCTATTAGACATATGATGCTCACTACGTGCTCTTGCGTTCCGAAGTCTATCAATTAAAACGTATTAGCGTTTTATATAATATAGATTAGCCATATGATGCTCACTGCGTGCTCTTGCGCGCCGAAGCCTATCAATTAAAAATGAAAACTGTTGCCAACGCGAGAAAAGAAATATCACCGGTTTTATTGATACATACGTATTAACGTTTTATATAATATAGATAGATTAGGTTGTAAGATGTTAGTTTAAGCAGGACTGCTAAATTTTTTTTGCCAGTTATTTATTATTAGCTTGGTTTTTAAGGTCATAAATTGTTTTGTTGGCATTAATTGTTAATTTTTTTGTTAATAATTGTTTATTCATTTTTTGTGAATTTATTTTAATTGTTAACACGATTCATAGTGAACTTTGTGGTCGGTGGCGTGCCCGGAATAGTGTGTCGCGTGCCATTGGTTCGCCGTCCCTGCCCTAAGGTTTATTAAGTTTTAAATCTTTAACCCCATATGATGGTTTAACTTTCGGATTCCCATTTTGTAACTACACAAAAAGCTCCTTTACATAAAAAATTATAGCACATTTGTGATTAACTAAATATTTTATTCATTTAGATAACAGTTTGGTTTGAAATATAACAATGGTTTTAAAAATATAAAAATTTTGGTTTTCAGAAACAATTTCAGATTTAGGTATTATTGAAATATTTTTATTAACAAATATGTTTATCAAAAATTATTGTTAATAATGGAATAAACCCGATACCAGTCTCTTGGAAAAAGACAAGTGTACCAAAAATGAAACATAGAAATTTAAACAAATTAATTTGAAGGTTTCACAACCTCTTACTAATTCATCAGCAGATCTGTCAATCTGGAGGCAGAATGTTTATAGCTGTATTTAAATAACAGTTTAGGGAGTAACTGTTTTTAAAATTTTCTTACCACTGAAATACCCCTAATTATACAGTAATTATAAATTCCTGTTATCAGAACTGCAAAAAGTAGCCCTTCCCACAATAAAAATGAAAGACGCATTAGATGAGGGGAAAATTAGACCATGATCTTTTCCCTGATTACACGACTTAGAAGTAGAGCCGGCCGGCTTGTTTTGGAGTCAGGGAACTGGCCTTGCATCAGAAAGATTCTAGGTTCGAATCCCGGACAAAACATGGATGTTCCTTCATTCTCTGTACTATCTGTCCTTACTGTGGGAGCAACGTTGGCCCACCTAATACGGTGTCCCTGAAAGAATGGCCAATACATCTGCCCTTCAGATGCCTGTATGACGAAAAATCTTTCTCCAGATGGGTATTGGAATAAAAAAAGATTTACGAGTAGATATTGTTCGCAGAGATGCCAACTGCTCTGGACACGCAAAACTAATAAAAAAACAGTATATTTGACTATTTTTGTTTGCTTTTTAAGAGGTATAGCATGACATAAGCAGAGATGCCAACTGCTCCGGACACACCAAAAGATTAAAAAAACGGTAATTAACAACAGAGTAAATTTTGCAAATATTCGACTAATTTTGCTTGCTTCTTGAACGGCACCGCATGACTCAAATACTTTAAAGTGGTGGATTATATAAGCCTATGAATTATTTAAAAATAGTGGTGGATAAAAATCTACTGAATTGAATTTATTAAACCAAGAATCACAATTGATAAACTACCACTTTAAAATATTTATTAGCTGTCCAGAGCAAGTTGGCATCTCTGTGTTCGGATTGAAAAAGAAATACAAAATGTTTCAACTTTTACATGGAATGCAGAGATGCCAACTGCTCCTGATTCTATAAAATATTTGGTAGAAATATACAAACTAAAATTTGCTGATTTTCGGTTAATTTTGTCGACTTTTGAAAGGGCTCAGTTCGAGTTAACTACATACCTGCCAACTTTGCACGGTCAATGAAAAAGATTTTACAAAGTGTTAGTAAAACAACAATAAAGTTTAGAAGAATTTTCCAAAAAACAAACTATTAAGACAACTATAAGCTTAATTAGACAACAAATAGATTTTACCTACATATTTTTTTTTTTAATTTTTCATTCGCCGTGCAGTTTAAAACTTTTTGTCGGAACTATAAACTACTATAAGATTTAATACACCAAAACGCTAATTTTGTTACCCTTAAGAAAACTATTTCTCAACGGCCGTACAAATTGGCAGCTCTGCAACTGTACGTTTGTTCGTTGTTGTAGAACTGGGCATCTGAGACCTAAATGGTCCTTAACTCTGCAACTGCAACAAAATGGAGAATCACATAGGTCTTAGAATTATTCAGAAGTAGTGGCGAGTAAAAACCCTATAAATCGAATAGACTAAACCAAGACTCGTGGATTAAATAGTGCCACGCAAAAATATTTATCCGTAGTCCAGGGGCAAGTTGGCATCTGTGGGAATGAAAAGGTTCTTCAGTTCTTTCAACTACTCAATCATCAGTAAATCTATAATTGGAAAAAGATAGGGAAGAACGAATTGACATCAATATTTCATGTATGTGGGTAGTGTAATGGCGTTGTGAAATAGTACTCCAGGTTGTGAATATCTGAACTGGGAAACAAAGTCATTAGTCCCTCAATAAAAAGGAAAAACGTATCAGATGAGGAAAAAATTCGATCACAGTTTGTAAAGAGAACATTTCTATTTTCAAGATAGAAAGAGTAGGTGCAGTTTATTAAAGTATTGACAAGGTGGCAGTTTTAGATTACCTCGGACATAAAAAAATAAATGAAAAAATTTTGAAGAGCAAAATATCGATTATGATGATTACATTTACAAAAATTTGGAGAAAGCTAAAATTTTACTAGAAAGAGTAGGTGCAGTTGATTAAAATATGGACAAGGTCGCCGTTTTAGATTACCTGGAACATAAGAAATAAATGAAAAAATTGTGAAGAGCAAAATATCGATTATGATGATTACATTTACAGAAAATTTTGAGAAAGCTGAAATTTTACTGGAAAGAGTAGGTGCAGTTGATTAAAATATGGACAAGGTCGCAGTTTTAGATTACCTCGGACATAAAAAATAAATGAAAAAATTGTGAAGAACAAAATATCGATTATGATGATTACATTTACAAAAAATTTGGAGAAAGCTTAAATTATACTTTATGGCATGAAACTAATGGTAAAGCGTGACTGGACAGGAGAAAAATAAGTAAAAAAAAAAACCACTTTGATTTGAAATGTCTTACGTTTCATTCTAAAATGTATTTCCTTTCCCAGAAATGAATGAAAGCAAATGTAAAGGAAAAGAGATCTATTATCCCAATAGTTTGGTCAGATGAGCGATTCAAACTTTGGATCTTTAAGTTAATTTTACTTTTTGTTTATTTCGCAATAACTCGAGAACTTTTTAAGCGAGTTGAAAATTATTTGCACAGAATAATGAAATTTGTTTATCCCAAAAAAATTTTATACAAAACATAATTTTTAGTAAATATTTATTATTTTTTATTATTTTATTTAATAATAACCAAAAAGGAGGTGTGCAATTTCTTACAAAACTTTAATGAATGTAACTTTACATGGCAAAATAAGTATTTTTAATATCAGAACGCATCAATGTGTTTAATTTAGAATAAAAACGTCAAAACAGTTTCTGAATGCATTGCAATAAGAATGACTTTGAATGCATGAAATCATATAGCTGTTTGAAACAGAAAACTGTAAAATAACTATTCTCAATCGTTATCTTTAATCATAATAATCTAAAAAATTTATAACAGTTTTTAAACTCAAAATTTATTTCGTGGTAAATTTCTACTTCTCGCGTTGCACGTTATGTTTATCAATTACAAATTTACAACATATATTTTACATGTATCTTTTTACATTACATTACTTAATTATTACATTACTTAAAACCAAAATTTATTCTATAAGAAACAGAGAATAAATTTTATTTAGATTTCATTAACTTTTCAGGTAATTATTGTAACTAACTTTTAAATGTAATAATGCAGAGAAAATTAGAGCAATAAATTTGACTAATCTTTACCTATTCCGCTAACATATTATCTTTTGAGAGTAAAATTTTTAATTTAGCAATAAACTTGATGGAAACTTTACAGAATTCCCGCGCTCCTAGTTACACAGAAATTAAAATCGATATTTGCTTTATTTTTGTTACCGCTTGTGAAAATTTAAAGGCCCGCAAGAACCCTGCTTTTTAAGAAAAGTTTACCAGTTATTTTTATTTTTACTTTTTATTAATTTTGCTAATTTTTTACTTTGAAATTAAAACCAGTACTATTTTTATGCATCTATTTTTTAATTATAAATTCTTTTTATTATTACCATAATGGGTATGAAACCAATTAACTAAATTTCATCTGTTAGTTCAGTTGCCATGATGTGATGGCAGTGTTAGTATGATGTTTGTAGTGCAATGATGCGTGCTATGTCTTTTTAAGAAAACTTACTTCTGATTGAATCAAAATGTCTTGTCGTTGTTATTTTTGATTATTTTTTCAATAGTTTATCCTTTATCAGATATTTTTTCATCTTGTTTCATTTCTTATACTATATTCTTAAATTGTAATTCATTGTTTCCTATATCTTCTTCAGTCATAATTCATTAAAATCACATTGCTTTAATTATAATTTATCCATTCTAAATCACGCTAATTATCATTCTAAAATCTCTTTTACATCGCTCAACGAAGCATACGATATGGAAAAGGCAAACATCAAAAAAAAAAAAAACTGCTCTTACCAGCTACAGACAAATTCTGTTATAAAAGAATCGGAGTATTTACGTTTTGGTCGAAAATACGAGGAAAATATGTCAATGTTAAATATTTAACAGAGAAATATTGTTTATTACACTAATCACTTTATTATAAACAGACAAAATTGAAAATCGTAGCTGATACGAAGAAATAGTACAGAACTCATTGCGTTCCGATCTGCGCAATTGTGTGAGTTAGGCTTTAACCGAATGTTAAAAATGTTTTAAAGCATATTTAAACTAAGTAAAAAAAATCTCCTTCTTCTTTTCACTCATTCTATTATAAAGTGACAAAATTGAAAATCATGAGCTAATAAGAAGAAATGGTACAGATTGATTGATTCTGCTATAAAAGTATTGAAGTGATAAAGAAGGAAAAATCCGAGGAAAATGTCTCTGAAGATATTTAACATAGAAAAGTTGTTCTTTTCACTTGTTATAAAATAATAAAATTGAAAATCATGAGATGATAACTGGTAAAGATTGATTCTGTTATAAAAGAATTGAAGTCTTAAATGTGAGGGAAATGTCTTAGCTAGATAATTATCGGAGAAAATTTGTTCTTTTCCCTCATAATAAAACAGTTAATTAAAAATTAACTAAAAATATTAAAATGATAAGAAAAAGTGTCCCTGTTGCCGTGATACTAAAACAAAAGCACATAAATGTTTAAAAAGAAGAAGATAATTCATAAAAAGAAAGTAAGAAACTATATTTAGAAAAAAACAAGATCTTGAATTTTAGTTTAGCTGTACACGTGTTGCTCAATCCTTATTTATAATATGAGATTGAACTTCATTTCTATAATTTAATTGATAAATTCAAAATTTTCGAATAAATAAATTCAAAATTGTCGTGCGATTCGTTCTAACTTTTTTTTTTTTTAGTCATTTCTGTAACATTCTGTATTTTACATGGCGCATTGACATATCAAATTAGCATAGCTATAAAATTTTAAACAAAAATACATTATAAGTTTTTTTTCTTACATTATTTAAATTTGCACATTTTTTATGACCAAACTTAACATAATTTTAACAGAAACCTTGCAAGCTCTTGGAAATAGGATTCATAGTAAAAGTTTGAAAATACGATTAGTAGTTAGCAGTAACTAATCAAAATAGCTCCAGAATAATTAGGAATATTGCTCTCTTGTATGTGAAATTCAAATTCATCCACACTGTAATATTTAAATTTCTGATTCCTTAAAGAAATGAGGTCTTGTACTTCAATAGAGGCAGCAAACCATCTAAAACAATAAAACAAAAGACACGCCAAAGGAGAATATTGTTCCGAGAGCAGGAAAAATTCATGGCCAAGTAAATTGTTCGAAAGGTTAAGTTGTTAGAGATGAACTAAAACGTCTATCCACTGCATCGGCTTCGAAAACTTCGGGGAATGTGTGTTTAAAAAAAGAACTGGATTGAATAGTGAAAACGTCGAATACTCTACCTCTATATCCTTGATGGTATAAATATCTGCTCTTAAACATGCTCCATTTCTTTATTCGTTGGGAGACCTACTGTCGGGATCCTTCTCTTTGAAATACGGAGAGAGATATTATTCGGTAACGATAATAAATAATAAGAGATAAATGATAATACTAATAAGTTGTTCAATATAAAAATTAAATAAATATAAATGAATGTTCCATGCGAATTTTTGCAATGTACAAGAAAGTCGCAGTACTATATGGTTTGCTCCCAATGAATTTATTTGCAGTGTAGAAAAAAGTCACGATACTGCGTTTAAGGGTGTCCGTGCATCCAGAATTATTTACTATACCTATATAAGCATTGTCTATATTAATCATTTGCAATGTTGGGGAAAGTCACGGTACCGTTGGTTTATGTACATGTCACATGATTAATCTCTTATGATGAAGAAAGTCGTTATGCTATTATATTATTCCATGAGAATTATTTGCAATGTTGGAGAACGTCATAGTACTATTGGTTATCCTGTATGAATTATTTGTTATGTAGAAGAGAATCAAGATCTTATTAGGTTGATCTTAATGAATTATTTGCTATGTTGGGGAATGCCGTGATACCTTTGGTAATTTCACATAAATTATTTGCTACGATGAAGAAAGTCACAATACTATTAAGCAATTTCGGATGAGTTACTTGTATTTTTGTGGAACGTTACGATTAATAAAGTCACAACACTATTTGGTTTCAATACCTCTGGAGGTAGTGATCCAGGAGATTCCTTGACTTCTAGATTGGCTCAAAATTACAAGGCTACGGAGTTGAACATTAGTAGTCGCAAACCCAAAACTTGAGTTGGTTGTTCAACAAAGGATATAAAATAAGATATAAAAACACTATTTGGTTATGCCATATGAGTTATTAGCAATTTTGAGGGACTTCCCATAATTATTCGTTATTTCAAGTGAAATATTCACTACCTTTAAAGAATTCCATTAATGAATTATTTGTAATTATGTAGAAAGTCGTGATATTGTGAGATTATTAATTTTTTAACATTAATTAATTATATTATAAATGTTTCTTAATTTTTTACAAGGTTAGGTTTCTTAAAAATTTGCTTAAACTAAGTAAACTTCATTTACAACATGCTATCAATTAGAAAGTATTTCTGGTCTCGCTACAAATAACACTATGAATTTGGAAATGATAAATTATATTTTAACCACTGATTAATTTTTAAAAAGTGTTTAAAGAGATGGCTGTCAGTAAGAATCAGGACCAAATATTACTGTAGATAAAGCCTAATTTCGCATTATTTACTTTCAAAAATAGTTTTTTACTTCGTTTTTTATTTAAATTAATAATAATTTTTTTACCTATAATTAAATATTTTTAAAACTATAATTTTGTGGAAAGAGGATAAGGGCAACAGTTATCGCTATTTAAAATTTTTATAAATATAGCAAAGCTTTGTCAACTATTTTAATGAATGGTTCTTGATATGGTGAGGAAGAAAATGGGAAAGGAAAGAAAAAACAATAAAGAAAAGAAACAAATCAATGAATCAGAGTATAAATGTTTGCATCAACTGACATATCGTCCAGTTGTTTACAATTGAAGTTGTGGAATTTCAAAGAACAGGATCAAAATTCAATTTGGTATTCCATATATATTCCGTATTCCCTTGATTTTCAATCTTCTGTAAGTTTCTCAGTGTTGAAGGGTCATAGTATTAATTCGTTGCTGTAAATAAATATTTCAGTTCGAAAACGAGTATTTTTTTTTTTTTCGTTATTTCAATAAACTTACGATTTTTTCTAACCAGGTTGGATTAAACCAGTCGTTAGCATATTTTTAAAAAATAACTAATTTACCCTCCAGATATACAGTCGGACTTCTGTATAACGAACTTCCATTTTGCGAATTTTTTCAAGGAACCAAGAACATTTTGGAAATTTCTTCGTAAAATAACTTCCAAATAGCGAAGTGAATTTGCTATTTAACGAACTTTTCTTTGAGATCCACTTTCGCCATTTTCCAAAATATTTCAGAACATTTTAAACTTGTTAATGCATTTTATGGGGGAAATAACCTTGAATTGAATTTCAAAGTCACTTAACTTATAGAGAAAACAGTAAAATCACTTTCTCTTTTTCTCCGCATTTCAAACAAAAAACTCTAGCATAAACCAGAAAATTAACGGATTTTATCAGTAGCAATTAAACTTTAGAACGCATGTGGTAATGTATGTTTAAAATTACTTTTATAATAAATGCAGCTATAATTTTATACATAAATTTAGCTTTTTTTTAGTTGAAAATGTATATAGCATGATTGTGTAACACTGGATAATGTTTTGCTCTATTCTTGCTTTCCATGCAAATTTCTTTTATGATTAAGATTTATAAAATAAATAGTAGATACTACTTTACTATATAAAGGTGTATCCATTGCTATTTTAATATTATGTCTAGTGTTTATGAATTTGGAACCTGTTTTGCGCCGTTTAAGTATTTCAATAGATGATTTTCTATTTAACGAATTTTCTATATAACGAACATATTATCGGGATTTAGCGACTTTGTTAAATAGAGGTTCGACTGTATATACCAGTAAAACTTATCATTTCTCCTCTTGCCTCCTCTACACCTGCTTCCTATCACTCATGTTTTGTTTGCTTACTTTGTTTAAGTTTATCTTCTTCCCTATTGGTCACCCCTTTTTTCCTTGTTGTAACTTTTCAATATTTTTTGCCGCTATTTCTCCTTGCCTTTTTTATTGCCCCCCCCCCAGACACAGATAGATAAAAAAAAACATAACATGTTTGTTTATATTAGTATTATTTGTGTTTCCCCCCATGTTTTAAATTTAGGCACACATACCAAAAAGCTAATGGTAACAACTATAGTGTTCCTATAATCGAAAATAAATCTTGGACAGTAGTAAGATCTATTGTAACTACAGAGTATAAAATTCAACCAGAGAGATTGAAATTTGAAGCGCTGATGGACACTTAACGAGATAACGATAAACAGAACGAGAGTTTTTTTTTTCTTTTTATTTTTTCGTAATTCCTATTTGCTGGAAAGTTATTGCCATTCGAAGCATTTCTTTTCTTTTAATAACAATTTATCCATTGTTGTAAAGAAATTTACCTCACTCGCGATTTTTATTTTATAAGCCCACGCGTGCGACTTGATGTCAAAAGTATAAAAATAATGAATAAATAGAAAATAAGAGAGAGAGAGAGATTAGATATCGTCAGATTATATATCGCTGTTGAAGATTAACATACAGACGATTATTTTCAAAAACATAGTAGCAGACGATTATTTTCAAAAACATAGTAGCAGACGATTATTTTCAAAAAACATAATTTAAATTGCTGTTGAAGTCATATTTAACCAGGTTGGCAAAAAGCATGAAATTAAAAAAGGACATATTGTGTTGGTGATTCACGTTTTTCTCTTTGTTTTTTTAAAGAATCAGTAGCACATTCTTTTCCTTCTTTTTAGTTGAATTTTCTTGTGTTTTTCCTCACAAGGTGAGATTTTTTCGTTAAATTAAACATTAAAATTTTATTTGTTTTTTGTTTCACAATATTTTTTCCTATATGTCAATCCTACACAATCGCTGTTATGTAATAGAAAGAGTATCGTTATATATTGTTAAAAAGTAAAATTACTTCTTATTGTGTCGTACATTCTGTAAACCTAAGTTACTAATTTTTGTTTTCAAGTACAGATCATTATTTTTCAAACCCAGCTTTATCCTTTTATTTTGTTACGATAAGCAAATTTATAAAATATGCTTTTATTAAATTACAATAATTACATAAAGAAAATGATCTCCTTTTTATCGAAGTTTAAGAAGAAGAAAAGATCAAGGATAAAAAACGGTTTGAGTCCAAAAAAAAGGGGATTTTGAGAAAGAATTAATTTGCGTACAGATAGGAATTGCTCTCCCACAGCACGGCCCATCTCACTGTGTAATAACTCTCGGGGGGAAACCGATTTTCCATATTATTGATTTGATGAAATTAAGTGATCCTAAAATGCAACAGGTGGCCTAATTCAATCGTAATTTTAAAAAATGGACATACGGTTCTTCCTTGTCCGTCTCCAATGATGAATGGGCAGCATCCACTAGGGTTGATGAGCGAAACTAACGGGGTGAGGGGCAAAGCCCTTTAATAAATAAAATATTTGGTACATTTTTCAATTGAACTAAAATTGTTTTTATTCTCAACGGGATACAATGGAAAATTAAAAAAATTCACTCGATAAATTTGCATCTAGGAACTAGGTCTTTCTAACACTATTTAACACCAGGAACCGGCTAAAGAAATATATTGTCTCCGCAATCAGAAAAGAAGCTTGGATTTACCATATTGTTGTACTAAGACCTTCCATAGTAAATAAAAAGTTTTGTATTTTTTTTAATTGACCTTTGATTTTTCATTTGTTTGGATACAACACAGGCTATTAATAATTTCATTTCACAAATTTCCATCTAGGATATACATATATATGCATATCTTATAGCATTTGCACGGTATTGCGCATTTATATAACAAGTAGTATTTCAAAAAATAAAACTGTCGTCTTCTGATTTTGAATATCGTATAAAATGTTCTCTGTTTCTCCAATAAATTTCCCTTTCAGATACAAACTTGTGCAAATCTCGAGCAATTCTCAGAGCTCGCTTAGTATACATGGTGTTTGCCTTCTTTAAACCTGGAAATAAAAAGATCTATACACAGATTCTGAAAAGTGTCTAATTTTAAACTAAACCAATATAAGTATATTTTAATAAACTACCGTTTTTATTTTCTACAGAAATTAAATAGTTTCAGATATAAAACAAAATTGCAGTTTTTGACACATTAACAAAGTACTAAGTTGAGATTCTCGAATTGTAAGTGAGGCGCAGATTAAATTAAATAGTACAATAAGTTGATGAAGCCTTTCTAATACTTTTTAAGACCAGAAAAGGGCTAAAGATACATTTATGCCAATTTCATCTCTAATGGAAACAATTATATTGTCTTCGCAATCAAAAATAAAGCTTGTACTTACCGTGTTCTTGCTCTCAGTGGCCTTCGGTTACATATAACGTTTTTAAACTTGTACATTTTGACAAAAAAATAAGACTAAAAATGTCATTCAAAAAAATCTGTTGCTTTAAGATCAAAACTAATTTCAGGTATAAAATTCCCACACGCGAAGTAAGCAATATCAAATACTTGTAAGAATACAACAAAAAGTTTGTTCCCCAGGTTATCAAATTAATTTCATAATTTTTAAAGCATATTACAGGGGTGGCCAACCTGAGGCTCGCGAGTCACATGCGGCTGTTTGAAGGATTATTTGTGGCTCTCGATAAATGTACCCGAGTTCCCTTTTCATTTTTGTGCTATTATTTTTGAAAAAATTATTATCGTTCCGTATGTGTTTCAAAATGTCTTTTAAATTACTGAGAAGAAATATGAAAAACTAAGTGCAACGTTGTTAAATTCAAGGTGAGTTTTCCATTTCCAATATAATTATGACACAAAAAGCATCTGGAGAATTAGAATTAATAGAGATGCAAGAAGATCAAGCTCTACAATTAAAATATAAGTAGACGTCGATGACTGAATTTTGGAAATTTATACCAGAATCGAAGTATCATGAATTGAAAAAGGCTGTTTGTCGAATTATTTCAATATTCGGAACAACGTACTTATGTAAATCATTTTATCCCACTTTAAAGTTCGTGAAATCCAAACGCGGATCAGTATTAACTAACCAGCATCTCATGGAATTGCTGAGAAGTGCTGTCACCAATTATTCACCGTATTTTAAAGAATTATCAACAGAAGTAAAATAAATGTGTTTAATTTCTAATATTTAAATTCAATACACATATTTTGTACTTTTACTTATATGTTTTCAATAAATATAATTTATGTAAAAAAAATTAAATGCCTTTTTTGCATACCTTTTAAATGCTGCTCGTGAAAAATTTCAAATTTTGAAAAATGACTCGACTATCAAGGAGCTTGGCCACCCCTGGCATATTATAATGTCTTGCAGATATTAATTATTGATGCCTCTCAACTAACATTTAATATTAATTTTTAACATTTATTAGGAAAATTAAAGGCAATTTGATTTAATGTATAAATATGTTTTTTCTAAATAAATATAAAAAATACAATTCTAATGCAGTTCTCTTCTTAGTAGTAGTTTTTTTTAATTATTATTATTAGAGTATAGCTCAATTATTAATAATATAATAGTATTCATATAGTTAAAAAAACGCAGATTTTTTTTTTTTACTTTCTTAAATTCCTACAGTACAAAGGTTGGGCAGAATTATTGAAACAAACAATCTTTCTTGCAGTAGCAAATAGTTTAACTGATTTTACATGTCGAAACTGTTAGCACAATTTGAAAAACCACGATTGATGTTTTCAGAAATGATGTTCGTTTTATCCATGTCAAATTTGCTTCGGCAGAAAGGAGGAGCTTCTACCTTTCTTTTTTTATTAAAGCCTTAATTCACAGAAAACAGAAAAGTGTTTACGAATTATGCGTATAACAGAAGAGTGTTTACGAATTACTAAAAAAATAAATAGGTTTCAAAATGGTTTCTGATTTTATTATGTATTGTTAGAGCTAAAATAAAGCTTTTAAACTAGCTATTCCAAAGTATATCATTTTTTGCTTTATTTAATTTATGATTGCTTTAATTCATTTAACTAGTTTTATATTAAATTTAACTTATTTTTCTTTCTTTAGTTTATTTATTTATGTAATAATAGAATAATCGCTTTATAAGATAATATAAACTTATTTAAACATTTCATAAAATGCTAAAATAAAAAAAAAAGGTTAAATTAATCTTCCCTCAAATTATACAAAAGAGAGATATTTTATTTCAAAATAAATTAACGTGTTAATACGGTTTTAACTTAATTTTTGCTTTTATATTATCACTCAATTGCCACAAATTTTTGTAATTAAATTATAAAATAGGCTAGTTCTTTTTCCTCTTTTTTTTTATAGTGCATAATAAATTTGTGTTTTGAGCCTTTCAAAAGACCAAAGTGAAATACAAAGGAGAGTTACCTTTATCTTTCAAAATGTTTTCTAAAAAGGCTCTATCCTTTCCTAGGGATGGTGCAATTCTTGGTGCAACAGAGCTTTTTGGTCTTAAATTCTGTGGTTGGCACTTCACTTTCTGAGCATTCTTTTGGCGCCGTATTTTTCTCTGCTTTTCACTTTTAAATATCTCTTTTGAATCATTATGACTTCTTTCACTAAGGTTGTAAAATTCATCATTGTCAGAATCTAAAATAGTTCTAGTGTTAGAGTTCAATTCTTTAAAAAAAATAATAATAACAGAAAATGTACAAATATATCACGTAAATACTTTTTAAGATAAAAAAAAATTGCATCTCTATACATCATAAGACGATATATTTCGTCTTATCGTTTCAAGCATTAGACAAAATCACTTCAATGGGTAAAAAAATTAAATAATAGGATCATTAACAAAAAGATCCCGAAGATTATAAGGTATTAACCTGCAAACAGTTCTTTAATCACAAATTTAATAATATATTGGATTACAAACAATATTTATCATGCCTTCTCGATAATATTTTTTACGTTTTCATTTTTAATTATCATTTTTAATTATTCCAAATTAAAGGCTTAAAGCTGAAATTGTTCAACATATAACAATATCGCTTTTTTTGTTGCAATTATCTCATAGTGACATTTTAAAGAGTGGGCATAATTATCCTTATTTTAAAAGCTTTACTATTTAATTTGAAACTAATTAACACGTTGAGCGCCGCATCAGCCATCGGTGGCTGACACTGGACTTTCCATTTAGGCCTCGTCAGTCACCCGTGGCTGACACTGAAATTACATTTAGGCTGCGTCTACCACCGCTTGCTGACACTGACCTTTCACATAGGCAGAGAAAAACAGCTGGCTGACAGCGTATAACATGATATAGAACTATAAAATTTACACTCTTTTATAGAATTGCGGAAAATTTATTCAAAATTTACTTAAGTATCGTGATTATTGATTTAATAAATTCAATTCTATTTTTAAACAATTCGTAGTCTTATATAACTCACCACTTTTTTCATATATGTCATGCTAAACCTTTTAAAACTAGCAAAACCTGTCTAATATTTGCAATTTTAGTTTGTAGTTAATTACAGTTTGGCCAGACGGGCAAGCCATGTAAAATTAGCGTGGTGTTCAACGTGTTAATAGAAACTTTTGCAGAAAGTATAGCAATTGGCATCTTTGTAATTATTCCACTAGGAAATAATTTTTTGAAGAACGTAAAAGTTGGCTGGCATGCATTACCTTTGCTGGAATTAAGAAAAATGCTTTCTGAAACTACAAAAATTGCGTAGGCTAGGGTATGTCCAATATCAAGAAAAAATAAGGAAAACAAAGCTTACTTTCTCTTGAATTACTCACCTGAAAATCTGAAACTGGGTTTCGATTTTAATGAAAGATCTGAATTTTTCCGATGTGTTGAAAAGATACTATCCTCGAATGAGTCAGAATCCGTATCATCAGAAGGTTTAGCAGTATATCTTTTGACAGCTGTTTTGGGTCTTGCGGAGAGAAGCTTGTCGTTTCGTTTTGGTGATTCCAGCTAAACATGATTTAGAATTATTAAGACTAAACTAACAAAAATAGGAAACAAATGATGAAAGGGATGAAAAATATTTATAATTCTATTCCCAAACAAAATTTTACTCAATCAATTTCTTAATTATTAAATCAAAGATACAACTTTTGGTCATTTCCTTATATCCTGTTTAATAAAATCGGCAAGTTTATATATGTTCAAGAATATTTTTTTATACAATTTTATTTTTTTATATTTCAAAATAATGTACGTGCGTAAATGAGTTTTACTTTTAATTTTTAAAAAAGATCACGACCGCTTGAAGACAATTAATTACTTTCACGAAATTATCCACTTTCGAGTATCTGATTTGAGAATTTAATTCATTTCAATATTCATACAAAAGAAGAAGCATTTAGTAAGGTGCATTCAACAACTATAGTAACAGAATTCATATATTTTATATTGAATAACGTGTTTTTAAGTTTTATACATTTGAATATCCATACTAGTAAACTCGACGAAACAATGAAACGTATCAAAATACGGAAGATCGGGCTAATGTAGACATACAGAATATTTCTGTTATTAACCTCTCAAAATTTCTCTGCAAATTTTAACAGATTGGTAAAATTGCGTTACAAGTTAACACGAGGTTACATCTCAAAATGCTTGATCTCAAATACAAAGTGACAATTAAGGTTATAACAATTAAGGTTAGCAAAGTTTGTTTAATTTTGAGATCTCTTAAAAACTTGCTTTAATGTAAAGGTAAATTTCGAGGTATCTGCCTCACTGCACCTGCCTCTTCAACTGAGTTTTTTGCCATAGGCAGCGAATGAATTTAGTCTAAGTTAAGAAATAAAAAATAAAAATTAAAAAAAACTTCCTTTCACTATTATCAAGTTTTATGTATTTGAATGCTTTTATTTTATGGTGGCTAAATCATTGTAAATCGACTTTATTGTACCATACACGAAATAGCAGAGAGTAACATTTACCACCACATTAAATATTCAAGAAAGATCTTTTGTTAAAACGGGAGAATGGGGAATTTAAGTATTTTCTTAGGGTTTAGCATTTATGATAAAGATTTTTACGATTATTTACTCGAGACTAGAACATTACTATCTAAAGGGAGAACTAGACTTGGGACTCTCTCCCCACTAGCCTCATGACACAGGGTCATGACAGCATTTGAAGAAAAAAAAAGATTATTGAAAAAATATTATTATTGAAAAAAGATCAGGGGTCTGTCCAGACATTTTGTGAAAGGTCCTGTTTTCGTAAAAGTGTGAAAAAATTACTCTTAATTTGTGAATAGAAAATAAACCTTAAGTCACATTCTTTCAAACAGGGTCCTGCTTTTATGAATTTGTGCAAATAGGGTCCGGCTATTGCAAAAAACTTCTTCAAGGAGTTTTTAAATTGTAAATAGATACAAGATTATGCTCAACACTGTAAAGTTATAATTTAAAAGAATTAAATTTTCAAAAATAAGCAGCAATTGCTGCTTCTAAATTAGAGATGTAACATAGAAATATTTGGAATTTAGCCTATACTGCTGAACGCAGAATATTCATTTCGGACGAATAATGGAAGAAGCGTTTGCCGAAGAACTCTTCGGCAAACGCTTCTTAAGACGCTTCTTCAAATGCTTCATAAGAATCTTAATTCGTTTACATCTTTCTTTTTTTTTCCCTGGGAAGGATTTATTTGATTAACAAACGAAACAATAATGAAGATAAACAAATTTGTGAAGGGTCCGATTAAAAAAGATTCATTTTGCGAAGGGTCCGTTTTTAAGTAAAATATTTTGTGAAGGATCCGTTTTTATGAAAAGATATTTTGTGAAGGGTTCGTTTTTATGAAAAGATATTTTGTAAGGGTCCGTTAACGGACCCAAATTTCTTTTAAACAGACCCCTGAAGATTATTGAAAAAATATACTTCTAAATTAAACTATGCATAATTAAAAAGAAAGAAAAACGTTCAAAATAATGATTAAGCTTTTAAAATAATGATTAAGTAAGCTTTCTCGGCAAAGATTTGTGAAGACTATCCGCACTAGCCTCCTCCCTATTGCCAATATTCAAAATTTTACAAGTTTTAATTTCATTTTTATTTTTGTAAACAATTAATAATAAATAAGCAAAGCGTAAACAAAAATGTGTCTATTACACCTAATATTTCATAACTGTTAAAAAAATTTCAGGATTCCTTACGTCTAAGTCATAACCTTACATTTGAATTCACTTTATAACTTGATAAAGAAATCCTTCTTCGAGCATGCGCTGTAACCGGTCTTTTTATTGTGCTTCTATCAACTTCTGTCTGTTGTGACAATTTTGAAGAAGGTCTGTCTGTAGGCGTCGAGCATTTTGGTGTTGGATATAAGCTTCCCGAACCTCCCACATCTGATGAACCAGCAGGAGATAAGAATGCCAAATCCAACGAAATTCGTTCTTTTGCCTATAACAAATTTTTATGTTAAATAAAACTGATTTAGGTACGAAATAGCTAGAAACAAGTTTGTAAATAGAAGAAGAGTTTGTTGTCAAACAATGAAAACTCACAAAAAAATTGTAAATAAGAAAGTTATAAAAAATTTGCGCTCAAATGCATTGCAGAGGAAATTTTTCAGATAAATTATATTATTATTTCTCTCTAAAAATATTTTAGGGTCATCACGATAGAAGACGTGTCTGCACTTTTCCTCCAAAACAAGCGAAATTTAACTTTAATTATTTATTACTTTTTTCTTACTATTATTATTTTTTCAGGAGGAAAAATAAAAGAAATTAGCTTTGTAAATATTTCGCTATAATTGTTTCAAATTAATTTAAACTGTAGTTTTTTCTTATCAGAACCAATTTTAGTGAAAATTAATGCCGGTTTTATAAGTATTTATACAATTAAGTTAATGAGTATTTCTCGGCCACCTTTAATCAGGAAATGCAACAAAAAAAAGTATAATAGTTCAATTATGTTTCTTGCAAAACTGTTAGTTTCTTTCATAACATTCATATATATCGTATTTTTCCTTGTGTTTGTTTCAATCACTTCATTAATTTTCATGTGTTTTTTACGTATGTTTACCGATTGTATTACATAGCTACCGATTTAAACGTTTACTAATGACGATTCTTTGTAGTGGTGGATATTTTACAACTGAATTTATAATTTTAGCCAATAATTATTTTTATTTTAAGAGTATATTTTTTTAAACATAGTTTGTACTTTTATATATTTATTTATATTAATTATAAATAGTGATAGTCAAAATCACTAAGAATCAATTTTGTTCAAGGAAAATGAAAATATTTAGTTAGTATTACTTTGAATACAAAGAGAAAAATCTCCTGACAAAAATCGGAAAAATCATGAACGAACAAGGTGTCTACAGCTTTCGAAAATCTCTCTTAGGGATTCTCACTTATTTTTGAAAACTAATTCCTATTCCTCAGTTACAGATTCATTTGAAATTTGTTACTACTGCCATAATTTTTTTTTTTACTGCCCGCTTGTGTTAACATCCGTCAATTCAGGCATCTACAGGGCGATTTTGTTAACCTCTCTTACAGTGGCACCATATTAGGTGGGCCAACGTCGCTCCCACAGTAAGGACATATAGTACGGAGAAGGAAAGAACATCCATACCTTGCCTGGGATTCGATCCCGGAACCTTTCTGATGCAAGGACAGTTCCCTGTCCCCTTCCCAGGCCGGTCGGCCTACTGCCATTATCATAGTTGCCTAAATGCCATCTTCGTGAGCAGGGACTTTGTTTGCAGGGAGCACCCTCAGTCTAAAGCCCTTTTTTTTTTTTTTTAATTTGGTTGAATTGAAATTCTCGAAAATTTTCGTGACCTATAGTATTGCTCCAGCATGTCTTTTTTGAGTTGCTTTATAATTTTTATTGTTATTTTTCACATATCATGCCCAAATTTGTTTCAAAATTTTGCTTCGAATCCACCAAAGTGATAGCAAATATAGTTTCTTGGTTAAATATTTCAAGACGATAAAAATATCGTGGCCTACCAAATTATGCATTTGCTCTGAAAATCGCTTAAAATATTTTTTAAAGTAATAAATATTACAAAGAAATATCAAATTGTTTTCAAACAAAACTTGGTTCAAACAAAGAGAGAGAAAGACAAGACAGAGAGAGAAGCTGTTTTTCACTCTTGCAGTTTCGAGGCTGTTGTTTTTACAATATTTGTATAATGTTTCCTTAATTACAAATTCATAAAGGATAGTAATTTGATTTACCGATTTGCTTCTTTTGATCTTTCCTTTGGCATTTCTGTTCATTGATGATTTTCTAAAAGCTGAAAAAGATGAAGGAAAGAATGAATAACTGAAAAGAATTAAAGAAATGTTTCGTAACCCCTTGGGGACGGGTGATTCAGAAATGCATTCGTACAAAATCAGAATCAGGATGTAATTAAATAAAAAACGGTAACTTAAAAGTAGTCGTTGATAATTTGACAGACTTACTTTGCTTTTACTTTAATTATTGGTAGTTTAATCATATATATAATCAATGTTAATTTAAGGTATAACTAGATAGTTTTATTTTGAACAATGTAATGGTGAATTAAATAAATCAAACAATTATAACTCCGCCCACAAATAAACTGCTAAAGAATTACTTTGATTACCAGTTTTATCTTTTTACCGTGATTGATACGGTTTTGTGCTGGCACGTGTTTGTGACAGTCGGCGCGAAAGGGTTAACAGGTTTCGTTAACACTGAGTCAACTTCACTAACAAGTTACAAAGCATTCTATTGTACCAACCCGTTTTTCATTTAAAACAATCTGCATAATTTAAGTGATGCATGCTTATGCAATAAAAAGGTATTGTCAGATGCGTTCAAATGCGTGTGCATGCTCGGGGCAAACTCTTTAATTATATAATCTTGAAATGAGCATTCCGGTAGCATAGTCGATTAAATTGCCACTTATACTGCTGGTGGTGAGTTTGATCCTGGCAGCAATGATTCCACGGGTGATTAAAAATGTAAAAAGTGATGACTAAGAGAAAGCAAAAATGTATTAAAATTAGTTGATTTTTCTAGCATATTTTTTTTAGTTTACTATTAAAAGTAAGTACAAAGAATGTTTTTGTTTTATATCTGAATAATTTGTAAGGTAAGTTATGGTGATAGTTACGATTGAATAATTAAATAGAATAAATATATATAAAAATAAAATGGATTTTTACCATTTCTCACATTTTTAATCGCCCGTGGCAGATGACTAGACAACTGGCTTTTAGACTCAGTAAAAAGTGTGTTAAAGCTGTTGTGAGTGAATGTCCTCTCATTTTATGGTGCGGAAATTAGGAGAAAGGGTTACCAGTTAAGGAGATATCCACATCATCAGACCAGGATTAAAATTAAGAGGCATTCTTACCATAGCTGATACAAGATAGTATCCTAAAACGGGCTAGGTGCTTAAACATGGTTAGTTGATGTGATGCGTAATCACTGAAATGGGGAAAATATCCCGTTTTACTTTTTAAAAGAATATGAAATAAAATAAAAATAAAAAATAATAAGTAAGTTTAAAGTTTTAGTTCCATGTTCTTAGTTGGAGAATAGGAAGCCCACCTTTCACTCGATGCCTAGAACCTTTGCCTCCTTAGCAAGCGATGAATTCACCCTCATTTTCAGTCACTACACCTTAAAGTGACAACAACAACAACAAAATAGTCATTGAAATTTTTATTAATAACCGAAACATAATCACGAATAAAAAAACTATTCTTGATGCTAACCATAAAGTCGAAACCTAAAACTTATTTATAACAGAAAGCAAAGTCGGAACCATTTATTAAAGTCGGAACCAAAAGTCTTTTAAGTCGGAACCTATAACTTATTAGTGCAAGGCCCCGAATCCACTGTACATAGTACAAAATAAATTTATATTTTTCTTTAATCGTCTACTCTAAATATAAGAAAATACCTTTTTGCAAGCTTCTGCCCAAGCAAATTTTAAAAATAAAAAATAAGAATATCAATAGTAATAATATATCTGTTTAATAATAATATCTTCAACATCAATGAAGTCAGTTAAAAAAACTTACCAGTTAGGATGATTAAATAATAATAATAATGTTTTTATAATGTATTAAATAATAATAATAATGTTTTATTTCATGTATCAAAATACATGAAATAAAAATAGGTAAAATAAAAACAGGTGTTTCAAGAAGATACCTGAAATTTCCTCGAGAGCCATTCGTACTTTATGAATGCCACGAATGCAGTCTTCATTGTCGGGCCTCAAGCGTTTGCCTGCTACGAAACACAACATCGATCGTTCTAAATCCCACAAAGAATACAGAATTTCGCCTTTCAATAACAGTGCCTGTAAGTCAAAACAGACGAAGTTAAGATTTTTTTATGTACAGTGCAGTGCTCAAAAAATTAACGGACCCCCCTGATTAACTTTTAATCTAATGATCGGATCTTCACGTTCTAGAACTTAATCTTAATTGCTTGAAGGGGTGACCTTAAATATGCTAATTAATTAGAGCAGACGATATTTTAAGTTACGAAATCAGACACAGAAGCGTACTTTATCTACATAAACAGAGCTTTTTTTCGACGGTTTCGAATTTCTGACTCCCAAAATAGCTGCAATCTGGGAAATATGGTCCAAATAGTTTGATTAGGATAGCGATCCAGTTTGGAAGCTTTAGTGTTAATTTTTCAACACTATGTTTCAACACTAAAGAAAGAGCTTCATTATAATTATATTACCGAAATGATCGCATGATGCTTGCTTATTTGGAATTATTATTTTAATTTCATACATATAAAAACCAAAATTAAGCCATTCTTCTTTTCAATATAGTTATTCTGCATAATTTTTTTATTTCAATGTAGGCTGATTTAAAAACCACTTATAGCAAAAGCCTAGTAAAAAGATATCGAAGCAAAAATATTAGTTTTAGGTTATCGGTTTAGAAGTTCCTATAAGGATCTTATTCTGTAATCTTTCTAGGATTATTTAGAATGGAAAACATAATTCTCCATCTGTTATATTTAAATCAGAGTTCTTCTGGATCAAAGATCTTCTGGAGAAATGTTCTTTGTGGAGTCTTTTGAAATTCTAGAGATATAAAAAAAAGGCTCATTAGACGCATTTGTTTGTTCGTGATTTTCCACATTGTTATATAACGAAGAGATCTTTTAAAAAAAAAATAGTTTTTGGAAAATCTTTTTATAATTTTAAATGACTTTTTTTAGACATGAAATATAATCCATTCCAGACCAAAAATAATGATATGAAAAACCTAACTTTATACATATTTGTTTATTTTAATATGGATGCATTTTCGGATATTTCTCTTTGTTAACTATCACTTTTTCTGAATAAAAACTTCATTCGCTTCAAAAACATATAAATAGGAAATAACCGTCGTCATATTTGAAACGCTCAATAACAGCCGCTCATTTTCACGACTTGCTAGGAATAAATGAGAAGAAGCAAAAGTGATTAGAAATATAAAACAAAAAGTTGCCCACGAAAATAGAAAATAAATATGAGAAACCAAACTAGAAAAAAGCCCACAGTCAAAATATTAAAAAAAAAAAACAAGTGAAACCACAGTGTCCGAGAGAGACGAATCAGGGTAAAATGCATTTCCCGGCGCTATGAAGAGGTAGTGAGAAACTAATGTCGTTAAACAAGGGAATCTTCATATGAATAAAACAAGATTCCAGGACATGAAGATGAGCTGATGTGACTGGGTTTGAAATAATTTTGGCATTGTCGAAATTGAATTGATTTCAACTATCATTTTAGCTATAAAAATTACCCTGCTATATTGAGATCTCAGATCAGATGAAAATATTGAGATTATTAAAATATTAGGACAGATAAGGTTACCTTTAAAAAAATCCTAATAATTAAACAATTGTGCTTTTTTCTGACATATTTTCTTCACGCTGTGTACTGAGTTATGGGTTTGATCAATTTTAATTCTTCTTTTGAAGAAAAGCCCATGTAAATTCTAGACTGTCTAACTCTGTACGAAATATCTCTTACTTCTTGGACCAACAACGGAATTATGAATTTGTAATATTCCTAGTGAAATGAAACACAGCTCAAATTAAAAAAAATATTATTGAATACACAAAATGGGGAAAATTTTTACTCAGCTACGGCCACAAGGATAAGATATGATTTTCTTTTTGTTTGCCAGATATGAGTTTTTGAAAAATAATAATAATTAAAGAAATCGACTACTCTTTAAAACCAAATTCGTACTGAGACACGGAAAAATTTAATTTTATTTTAAAAAATTGGAAAAGAATCGTCATATTTTCGCTTTAATCAATCTCATTTTGGTACATCTATATAATGACTTTTTATCTTCTGAAAGTCTACGTAATATGCTTGTCTACATAATGTGTCTTTTTTGAATATTTCAAAAGCAAAATAAGAAAAAGATTACTTATGATCAAAGGTCCAAAGAGTCAAAATTTAAATAGATGGATTAATTTACCTGGAAATATTTTGGATCTATCTGAAGAACTTCATTTACAAACTTCAACGCTGTTTCTGGCTGTAACAACCTAAAATAACACTGACTTCTGTCTGTTAACCATTCCTTACGCTTGGGATCAACTTGAATTGCCTAAAAGAAATGTTGTCAGTTTTACTATAAGATGATTTGTAAAAGTTGTAACAACGAATGCATAAATGAATGCATAAATGCTGTCTTTTAAAGCCTCGACTACATATGTGATGTCTGATGTTTCAGATTGTCTAATGTAAAACATTGGCCATAAGCTTAAACTTCTGTACTTATATTTAACCGAATTTATAAATTCTGTGATTATGGCGAGTAAATTCGATGAAAAAACAGATAAAATAACGCATAATACAGGAGAGAAAATATCTCCGCAGTGTTAGCCTCTCTTTTTCATCCTACGCAAACCTTTACAGTTAACCGCCTTTGTGAAAACAAACTCCTTTATTTTTACTTATTTTTTTTATTTTAAGTTGTCAGCAGATAGCCATACAAATCATAGGTGAGAAAATAGCTTCCCACAAGGGACTTTTTGAAGCTGTTGTATATTATTATTACTTTTTTTAGTGGTAGTGAACTAAATCAGAATATTTTAAATAAAAAGTAATTAAAACTTTAAAACTTAAGCATTCGTTTATATGACCATAGATTATATATATATATANTTTTAAAAGCCACATCCTGTTCTTAAGTCTATTTTTGGCTCAAGTATGCATTTAATTAACAGGAGGACATTTTTCCCTTTGCTCAGTGTGGGAAACGTTCGATCTATTTCATAAACCAATAGCAACTACTAAGATTTCCCTCTTTCCCTAAATTAAGACATTTTACGGATTTTACTTTGCAAGATTTTCCCTAACATATAACCAAGGAGCGCAACTTTTCATGTTCACTCTTACACACTCTCATGACTGCTGTTGTCTAATAATTAATAAATAAATTTTGTACCCTCCTTTCCAACTTTAGACCTGTTTTAATCCTTCCACTCGGCAACGACGTTATATATATATTTATATATTCGGAAGTATACTTCCCACGACCTTATAAAGGTTAAATAACTTCCTAACTACCAGAACATTTTTAAAATGATTCGAGTCTAATCTTAGTCCTGACTTTTATTACAATATGCTATGGGCGTATGCCACGCCACGGGCGACTGAAATTGTAAAAAGTACTGACTAATAAATAGCAAAAATGTTTTGACAGATACAGAGATGCCAACTTGATTCGGAAAGCGAATAAATATTTTCAAGTGGTAGTTTATTAATTGTGATTCTTGGTTTAATAAATTCAATTTAGTAGATTTTTATCTACCGTTATTTCTAAATAATTCGTAGATTTATATAATTCACCACTTTATTTTAGTTGTATCATGTTAAACCTTTTAAAAATAAGTGAAATATTTGCAAAATTTAGTTTGTAATCATTTACCGTTTTTTAAACTATATTGGTGTGTCTGGAGCATCTCTGCAGATAATGAAATTAGCAATTTTTTTAGTTTGCTATTGAATTGAAATATAGAAATAGATTTCGTTTTAAATATGAATAATTTATAATGTAAGCTTTAGTGGTTGTTTTGATTAAATTATTTATTAGATTAAATAAATATAAATGAATCGATAGTCCTAATCATTTATTGCATTTATAGTCGCCTGTGGCATACCTGAATATTTTATCACAAAATAGTCACTATTTTTTATAGTTTTCCCCTCCGCTTTCATTTCTTACTGTTATTAAAGAATCGCGCTGATCTCCGTCGATTGTTTCTATTAAAGTAAACTACTGTCTAATTTACGTTTTTTAACTTTTTTTTTTGAAAATTGGCATAATTATTAAAAAGAAATGAAAAAATATAACGAATATGTCAAAAGTGACTGACCATGTGACCGATGCTACAATTGTTTCTTTTCTGAAAAAGAGGAATCCTCATTTTAAAAGAGTACTTGGTACAATTGTGAACACTATAAAAGAAATCTCATTTTCTAAGTACAAAATGCTCTACTATGATTTTTTTTCTTCATAAAGGTACTTCTTACACCATTTCAAATTCTTGTGCTTTCGCAGTTGATTGCCAGAACCTAAATTATTATTAGCCCCTTACTGATCTAATTACCTGCAAGTTTTTTAAAACCTTAAACAATCTTTAAGCCATGTTTCGGCTCGAGTCGACGAGAGAAAAGAAATCAGGGGAGAGAGAAGCTACTTTTTTTGAAATATACTAACTCTTGTTTCCATAGCCGCAGACAGCTTAAGACTTTGTAGCGAGGGGAGTACTTTCTATAGACAAACTATACCTAAAGCTCACTTACTTTTTTATTTACAAAAACAGTATTTGTTTGATTCTAACACTAAAGTGCTTCTTATAACTATATAATTCAATATATAACGTATAATTCAATATACAGTCAAACCCCGCTATAGTGAACACGGTTTATAGTGAACTCCCGGATATAGTGAACGAAATGTTCGGCCACGTGCCTTACTATACTTGTATAATGTTATTTTTAGTGGATATAGTGAACCAAAAAGGTGAAGAAGTTGGATATAATGAACTTTTTTCTGTCTTCGACTGATTTTTTTCTTAATTTCTGGTTCAGCATTCGAAGCCGCAATCTTCCAGTATCTGGACAAATATCGATGAATTTGCTAAGCGATTTTGTGGGACTACTTTTATGTACTCGAATGGTGGGTTAGACAGTTTTAAAAAGAGGAATAAGAGAAATTGAGGAAAAATTATCTGAGAGTCGGAAAGTGTTTCCATATCTGATGCTGAGGATTGCTCATCAGCTAAAGATTACAACAAAAAAAAATTTGTACGCAAGACGAAGAGTAAAAAAAAATAACACAATTTTTGCTACTGTATAATATTTTTCAGTCATTTATTTGAATAATGAGTAATAAAAGGAAAGAGTTTGGGAATCAACAGTTAAATTGCCTGCGTTACGGATATAGTGAACACCCGGTTATAGTGAACCGAAATTTCAGTCCCTCGAAGTTTCACTATATAACGTTTGACTGTATAACGTAACTAGTGTTCTGATGCATCAGAAAAAAAGTGACTGTTACAGCGTAAATAAATATATAAAAATACTTTTATATATACTTTTTGTTTTTAAAAATAGTATTTACCTTATTCAAGAATATGAGTGCTTCTTTAAATCTACTCTGATGCATCAGAAAACGAGCTTGTTGATACAGCACTGCAGCATTCTTGGCTTCAGGAGTCTTGCGAAAAATCTCCTCGGCTTTCTTTTTATCCAAAGCTTCCTTGATATCTTTGGTACCGATGACCACCATAGCAGCTCTAGCCTTATCAGTGAACACTTCATCTGGTCGTACTTTCCTGCCATCAGAACCGTCTTGACTTCCAGCTGATATCAGACTTGGAACTTTGGTCAACTGAGATTCGATATCAGCAAACAAACTTTGGCGTCGATCATCTTCACTGACGCTTAATTGAACACTGCTCCGTCTTTGATCTGAAGTATCAACTTTTAACGTTGAGAGTTCATTCCAGTGTTGAGATGTCGTTTCGATGGATAACTTTTTAAGGCCATCAGTAAGTTCAGCAGTTCCCTGACTTTGACGAGATTTCTTGCGAGACTTGCCACCCCTTCCCATAATGGAAGACATTGTTTTTTTTATTTTTTAATCTAATATTCTGAAGCTTTAGTTAATAGTAAAGATATCGCTGAAATGAAGGATAAGATTCAAAGACATAGCTCAGAGAAGTTTCGTTTCCGTTTCCATAGAAACGAAATTGTTACATATTATTCCATTAAAGAGGGTTGTCTGAAAACGATCGAATCAACTTTACATGGCCCAACTAAAATCACCGAAGCGATAGATTCTTTCGAATATTCTTAATCTGGATTGTTCTTTTGCACGAAAGCATTTCAAATTTTAGCTATAAGACAGTTCTGGCATAGTTGTAGTGCTGTAATTAAAGGGAACGCGAAAAACGCCGTTCCCCGAAATATTTGGTTTAAAAAAATTTTAATATTCGGTTGTAAAAAAATTTAAAATACTTAATAATGAACACTTAATAAATTTTAAATATTTAGAAATAATTTTGTAAAACCTTATTCTTCTCGATTTTCTTGTACGTAAAAAGTCTGCAACTATGAAGGTTCCATGCCAGATGATGTAAAAATAATTCAAAACTTACTTCTAAATTGAAGCGAATCATTTTTCGAACATTTTATCCATTAAGGAAGTTATGAAAAATTAACTCACTCATTTCTTTTCGTTTTCGATGGTATCAAAGACGTTAAAGAGTAATTTTAATCGCAAATTAACTTTTGTATTCTTCCAAGTTTGGTATTGAAAAATATTTTGTCATTCTCCTTTGTTCTCTTCTTAATAATTTAAAAAGAGAAAAAAAAACTCCTAATTTCCAATGAAAATGTTGTTTTAGTTGGAATTTCAGTAATAAGTTTCAGTAATATTGGGGAGAGGGGAGAAAAGAAAGAGAAAAAGATTATTAACTTTTTTCCTTAAAAAAAAAAACTCCAATAATACCATTTTAAGAAAATAAAAGAGAGAAGTTAACATTATGTAAGCTCATTTTTGGAAACTTTAGACTCCCCCTTGTAAGCAAAAATAAACAAATTAAAATCCATGTTTAATTAAGAAAGTGACAATATCCTTCTCCTAGGTTTTTGCTTTAACTTCGACATTTACTGTAGAAATCTGCTCAACGACTGTTATAAAATATAAAATAAAATATTTTTTCCAACTGCAGCAAAAAATGTGACAAGTATAATAATTGGCACATTTTTTTTAAATATACGAAATGAGTTTTATGACTAGATTTAAGATGTAACCGAAGATGTTTGTTTGGTAACCAGCACTGTTTCCTTAAAAATGCCGAAAGTAAAATAATAATACATCTTCGATCTTTTAATTAATAGAAATAAATTTTGTAAAACTTTAATCCTCTTGACTTTCTTGTGCGTAAAAAGTCCGCAACTATGAAGGTTCTATGATAGATAATGTAAAAATAAATCAAAACTTACTTCTAAAATGAAGCGAATCATTTTCAGAACATTTTATCCATTTTAAGGAAGTTATAAAAAATTAACTCACGCATTTCTTTTCGTTTTCGATGGTATTAAAGACTAATTTTAATCACAAATTAACTTTTGTATTCTTACAAGTTTGGTATTGAAAAATATTTTGTCATTCTCCTTTGTTCTTTTCTTAATAATTTGAAAATAAAAAAAAAACTCCTAATTTTCAATGTACCTGTTATTTAGTTCGAATTTCAAGTTTCAGTAATATTGGGGGGAGGGGAGAAAGGAAAGAGAAAAAGTGTGCTAACTTTTTTCCTTTAAAAAAATTTAAAAAAACTCACATAAAACCATTTTTAAAAAAAATAAAAGAAAGAAGGTTGAGGGACTATCCAAACAATACGTGAGCGCATTTTTGGAAATTTTAGACTCCCCCTCCCCCTTGTAAGCAAAAATAAATAAATCACTCCATGTTTAATTACGAAAGTTGCAACATCCTTCTCCTAGATTTTTGCTTTAACTTCGACATTTACTGTAGTAATCTAATTTTAAGCTCAAATTCAAAAAGACATAGCTTTGCATTTATGAAAATTTCCGTTTTAGTTCAATTCATAAAATTTTGAGTAGAGTAATATTTAGGTACCTTTTGCATTTTCGTCAGTGGTTAAAACTCTTTGACCCTGAAACTGTTCGAAGAAAATTTTTTTCTAACTTTTTCCTCCTCGAATTTACCATTTATTCCAATTTTGAAGTTTTTAGTGGTGGCTATGGAGATAGAGCGCCTCCGAAAGAGGTGAACCTGGTTCAAATCAGAGCGATGGCTGTTCGATATCAATTCCTCACCTAGCTTGCACCAACCACAGAGCTGGCGTAAAAATATCCTCATATTAGGCCATGTATATTAGGCCATCGTTAAAGCGAAAATAAAATCTTTGCTGTAATAACAACAATATTTCTGTACATTTAAGTTAACGTAAAGTTATTTATTTATTTTTTTGTTATCTGAAAGCTCATGTTATTACAATCAGAAGATTAAAGTCATGGTGGCTCAGTGGATAGAGTGTTCGCCTTCCAATGGAACCGGGTTGCAATCTCAGTGATGGCTGTTCGATACGAATTCTGAACCCGGCTCGCACCGACCACAGTGCTGGCGTAAAAATATCCTCAGTGGTAGACAGATCATGGGTTAAAGTCCCCTTACCGTCAGGCTAACCGTGGGAGATTTTCCTCTCCATGTAACACAAATGTGGGTCATTTCCATCAAAAAGTCCTCCACGAAAACAAATTCCTCTCAATACTTAATCCAAGAGTTCCCTTGTCTTCTGGATTAGGTTCAAAATTACAAGGCTACAGAGTTGTACATTAGTAGCCGTAAAATCAAAATTTGGGTCGGCTGTTCAACGACGGTTATAAATAAAAATTTGATTACAATTTATCTTGCAAACCACTACGTAAAAATAATTCAGTACATGTGTAACATTACTTTGTACTAGTCGTTCCGTCATGAGCCTTTTTTTCCTCTCAAAATCAACCAAAGTGTAGCAGTCAGCATCCATCAACTCTTCAGCGTTTCGCGGTAAATTTCATTCTTACATGCAATAGCAAAATTCCTTCATTTATAATACTTGATCCTTTTCTTGTTTTAACAAATTTAGTTTAAATTGATTTTAACTGAAATTGCATTTAAATAGGTTGAACGTTCAGGTCAGCTAACTATGTAATTGTGTCGTAAGTGTTGGTCAAATGTAGATTGAACGTCTGTTTTAATGTGACTTTAATTAACATTTCGTGACCACTAAGAAAACACTTCTTTCAAGAACGTGAAAAGCTCATTAACAGCTGAGAATATGCTAAAAAAGAGAAAGAAATTAATTTGAAAACATTTTTTGTGAAGAAAGAAATGTATTAATTATTTCATTCATAACAGTCTTAAAATTAGGTTTTACACTAGGCAATTGAATTATTAGCTCTACAGTGAAAGCCAAATTTGTCGAATGGTTTTTTGGCATATACATAAATTGAATTGAGTAAAATAAGCTGAATTATGGTTTTTATGGAAGCTGAATTATGGTCGGTGAAAAATTAACATTTTGTGGTGATGTAAAAAGTACCTTTATAAAAAAATTGAAAAGTTATTTGTTCTTAGACTAACATATTTTCTACTAATGGCTACCACTTAAGTTTCGAAATATTGCAGTCCCGTAATTTCAAATCCTAAGCATGAATGCTTATGTACGCACTTACCAACTGTCATACTCTTATTTTGCAGTAATAGGAGAAATGCTTTTTTGAAAAGAGTGGTAACAGGTTTGCATAAAAATTATATGGATATTTTATTCAATTAATAACCAATTTGATTTTGAAAAAAACATAGCAGTTGCTCGATTTTAGAACAGGATATATTATTTTATATTATTAATATATTGTGGTTGATAGGAATAGTCAGCTTCTCCAATTGTAAGTGCTAAGAATGAAAGATTGAGAACAAGACACGTTCCAAAAATGGAATATTGGCGCTTAAACGGTTAATATTTTATGGTGACACTAATGTAGGGCTGCCAACTACAACGCTTTTTGCCAAATATTTTATGGAGTGGGAGACAATTAAAAACTAAAGCTTTCAGAAATTTTGATAAATTTGCCAACTTTTTAAAAAGATCCCTAAAGAAGAGCTAGAACGAAGTGCCATGAAGTCATATGATTTTCTTCTAATCATTTACATATAGTAATAACTATAAATCACATTAACAAAGCAAAGAATTATACATTAAAATATAAAGTTAGCTACTACTAGAAGTTTACCCAAAAATCGATGAAAGTTGGCAGCCCTGCTAATGTCTGTTCCTCCATAAAAATTAAATAATCATGTTAGCAGTCTTTATCATTGTCGGCTAACTACCGAAAGTAAAATTTGACCATGAGTAAAATTTGAAGAGCAAGGTGTCAGAGTGGAATTTACCAACTACTTTAAAGCACTTGCTAACTAATGACAAGTAACAATAAGATGATATGTAAACTATTATATTTAAATTAAGACTTTGTACGAAAAAGAATTTTTTTTATTGGTGTTAGTATAAAGATTTCATATAGTTCACGACGCCAGTCAGGATAAGTGTTTTGTAAACAATTCCATTCTGGAAATTGCTCGAACCTAATTCAAACGCGTTACTAAAATTAAAATCATACGGGTAATATATAGTGCGGCTTTCAGGAAAACTCCTCCAGACACCCGTCTCGTGTCATGGCGGGTACTATGGTTACGAGGAAAGGTCAGTTCGAATAGGGGTATGGGGTGAATAGTTTTGTCTTAATCTTAACGTAGGTCGTCGTGAGTAAACCAATCGACACCTTCTTTCCTCCATTTCACCCCCATTAGAAATGTGTTCTCGCTTGTTACCATAGCAGCAGACATCCCCAGACTTTCAGTCTGGAGTTCTCCTCAAAGTCGCACTATACTGGGGATCGAACCCCACTCTTTCATGTTGATAGTTCTGTGTCTTAAACACTGAGTTATCGCAGCTCGATTACAAGAGATTAGAACAAACGAATTATCAGATTTTAGATTTTTATATTTTCTAACCTATTACGCATATTACAATATAAAAAAAATAGAATTTATAATTTTCCCCCAATAATAAATGTTCAGACCGTTTTGTCGGACGATAAGCATTTACTAATCAATAATCAAGTTCGTTTCACGCAACCAATGGCTCCAATACTGCACAAATATGTTTTTTTAAGTTCTTGCAATGTTTCGATGACATTGGTTCATAAACAATACCTTGAGAGTGGAGGTGACAAATGATTTATTTTTAATCACGTGGCCACATAAATCTTCTGCCCTTAAGCCATGCGATTTCTATTTTATAATAATACGTCAAAGACACAGTTAATGAAACACTGATGCCGAAATCACTGCAAAAATTTAAGGAATATAATCGTGCAGCATTGCGGACAAAGTAAAACTACAAAAAGCTTGGATCGGTGTTGGCTTTTTAACCAGAAGAAACCTATCTCTTCCAAAATACTAACGGAAGAAACTAAAATTGAATAATACAAATGTTTTAGCAATAAGTATCATAAGAATAACTTTCATTCAAACAAATTTAGTATAGTACCAGAAAGTTATATGTTTTCACATCAAAATTTTTTTAAAAAAATAACCTTTTTTCATATTATTTAATTTTGTAAAGAACTTAAGTTATATTAAGATTCAGTTTAAATATTGATACTTGACTGTATTTGATTACATAAATTAGAATGTTTTTTTTTTTCGTAATTGTGAATTCCTTATGTAATTTGTATATGTTTAGTACGTAATTTGTTACTTTAACAAATTATGTATTAAAAATTTCATTAACTAATAAAATTTGATTATTATAACAGTTTTAGATAATTATAAAACAAGGTTTTATTGTACTCAATTATAAAAAAAAAATAGTTATTTCAAATTCATTAAATGAAATTTTCTTTACAATTCTTGTTTTTCAGTTTTCACATATTTAAAAATTATATACTTAAGAGCTTGGAAATTACATACCCTCCAACTGCTACGTAATTTCCGTAGTTTCAGAAATCTTCTTTTCTGACGGTAGCAAAATTAATGTCTTAATATTTAAAAAAAATTAATTTTAGCGTAACTTGTCCACTATTACTTATAAAAGTGCAGGCCATATGGCTAGATTCTTAAGTTCTGATAAAAGTTTTATGAGAGATCTATTTGCTTTAAAAATTTCTACTTTGGTTCGCTACCACTAGAAAGAAATATTTTCAAAATCCTCATAAGTTGGAGGGTATGAAATTATTACAATTATTTCAACTAGGTTGCAGTTACAAATAGTTTTTTTCTTTTAAAAATTGTTTTAATATATTTGATATCTCTGTATGAAAAAGAGTTTCTTCCACTTTTGGTGGAAGAAAACAATTTCTTCCATAACTTTTTTTTTAAAACTGGAGAAGAAATTTGTCATTTCTATTGTGGATTGAATGTGATTATAGATTAAATGTTTATCATCAAACAAAAAGGTCACACATTAAGCGTTTATTATTACAGAATTTGTCAGATCTTTAATTTCATATATCATTTATTATGGTGTTTCAAAAATATAAACATTTGAATTTGGTACTAACCTTATATGTTACAGCAAATTAATAAGTGAAATTGATAACTGAACAATTAATGACAAATTAATAACTGAAAAACCAATATAAATAACATCATAAGGATCATTTTATTAATAACAAATAAAATGGTAATATCACATCTTCAGACTCTGTATAATTTTAATTACATACATATATTATGCAAAGATCAAAAAAAAAACATTTTCCAGCAATATAAACATTCAAAATAATAATTAAAAAAAATTACTAATAACAATTAAAATGTGGACAAGTAAAACCGGTTGAGAAATTTCAATCTAAGGGACAATCACCTCATATAAAAGATTCCACCTTATCCAGTCTTACACCAGTTGATAATCTTATGAACAAGTAAAATGGATGTTTATACGAAGAAAAATACTTGCAATGTTTAATAATCTCTAAAAAAGTCAGAGAGTGAGTTTTACGTTGTGCCAGTAGAAGGGGCTACAAATTGTTGAACTCCTTGCTGTAGGTAAATAGTTTGAAAAGTTTAATTGCTTTACAAGAATTAAATTATCATATATTTTTTATAAACAAATGATTTAGTGTTAATCGAAATGCTTTATTAACAAACATTTATCAATAATAAGAAACATTATAAGGCAATTTGTAAACTGCGTTTTTTATAGAAGGAAAATTCATATAAAATATCATCATCATTGGCATGACAGCCCAGAGTGGGTCTTGGCCATCTCTTGAACATTGCTCCATGCAGTTCTCCTATTCGCTAGGAATAAAACATGCACTCGAAATTGAGAATCTTATTAGTGCAATTTATATAGACCAGTACAACTGGTGCAACTCTATGTTTCTGATATTAATCAATCAAATATTTTCTATTAAGTTATCAATATGAACTGTTATTTCTTTTAAATATTTTTTTAATATTTAAATACAAAATTTTCTCCAAATAAAGAGTTTAGTGTTGTGTGAAATTTATAAAGCAGATTGCTCAAAAATTTACCTGTCGAATGAATGCTTACAATTAAGAAAGTTGTAGAGATTCAAAATACACTTTGGTAACTACAAACAACAGAGCTCACCCAATACATATTGTAAGATATTTTTCTTAAATTTAAATACAGTAAAGCACAGTTTTTAGCACTTTTTCGTGAGTACATCATTCATATTTATGCGTTGGTATAAATTAAGACTGTGTTGAACCAACACGAAAATATGAAAAAGACATTAATACTTATTGGTACCATTTTATTAAATTCTACCAATAGAACTATTTTCCATTTTTTTTTCAGAAGAAACTAAACCATTATTTATCTAAATACTGAGGAATTAAATGAAAGTTAAGTGAGAAAGTGATTAAAAAATTTTTTTCAAATTTTATCACTATCAGAACACTTTGGAATAAGTTCAAAAAAAAAAAAGAAAAAAACTATTTTAAAGCTGTTTGATTTAGTTGAATGTCAAGTTTAATCTCACAAGAGAAGAAAACTGCTTTTGCATTTTGCGCCAAATGCAAATAACATTATTTACAACATTTACGAAGCTTTTATTTTGGCCATCTTGGATTTTAGTTCAAATGTTTCATCACTTCTGATGATAGAATATTATTCAACTGCATTATACTTCCACTTTATTAGATTATGTGAGATTACAGTAGACAATTTTTAGAACTGCAATATATTTTTCTCAAACATGTACAGCAATAAAATTATACAAATAGTCAGTGCAGAAAAGTAATTCAGTACTATACATTTGCCCCTTTTTATAATTTTTTAAAAATTAATTTGATAAACATTTAAAATAATGAGAACTGATTTGGACAATATTAAAATATTCTCTCAATGTAAATTACACAAAAACAAAGATCCTTATCAAAAAAACTAAAAAAAAAAAGGGCAAGTATGTAATACTTAACTATCTTCTAAAGAATGCTGATAGCAGAAATAGTTTCAGATAATTTTGCCAGAAAATTCTGTGAAAATTCTAAAATAATGCTAGTTATATTTCCCCTATTTTAAATGGGTAACAGCTTTGCACAGGTTTTGAAAGATACTAAAAAGAAAATGAATATTCAATATTTAATTTATGAAAATTCTAAAATAATGCTAGTTATATTTCCCCTATTTTAAATGGGTAACAGCTTTGCACAGGTTTTGAAAGATACTAAAAAAAAATTAATATTCAATAATATTTCATTTATGAAAATTAAAAAATATATGTATTAGAAGTATATTTAAAATTTCCCCAATTTCAAGTGGTAAACTAAATCGGACACAAAAAAGGGAAACAACTTATAGTACCTGATGTCATAATAATAGCAACGTTTACCTAAAGAAAGCAAACCCCTTGCAAAATTTAACTGTTAGGGGTATTAGTTTTATTTTACTTATAATTCTAATCAGTAATGTAATTTTACTTTTGTTCTAATTGGTATGATAATTTATAAAAAGCTACCAATTAAACTAAATAAATTTTTGTTCTCTTTTGAAATAAAAGTAACTTCGGGCAAAGATTTCTAATTTTGAAGCAGTTTAAAAAAAGTAATCTTATAGCTAAATTTGATTAAGATAAATTTCTAAAATTAATAAAACAAGTTCATTTCAGTTTAAATACTAATCACAATTCAGGAATTTTAATTTCGATTTAGGTACAAAACACCCTAATTAATTTCACTTTTTAATGACCAGGAGTAAAATTTTTTTTTTTTTTTTTTTTTTACTTTTGCATATTTGGTTGATTTTTCCTTATAGAGTATTTATTCATTTTTTTTCCTTCCTTTCTTTACATTTTTTCAGTTTCTATTTTTTTTTCCCTTTTATAATCCCTTATAATAGGTTTTGAATGATATTTTTCAATTTAAGAGAAGAGCATTTTTTTAGTGAATTAATGTTTCTCTTAGAAATTAGAATAAATTTTGCATTGGATTTTGTTCATTTAAAATCTTTTAATAACGAGCGAACAAAGTGAAAAAAGAACAAACAATGAACAAAGTTTTTTAAGATAAAAAAAAACATTTATTTTGGATTGTAAGGAATCTTTCAGTTTAGAAAATATTAAAAAAACATTTAATAATACAATGCAATTCTAATGGCTTTGAACAGTGTAATTAAAATTCTTATTTATCTTCATCAAGTGTTTAGTTACAATTTATTTTATTCACAAATTACACATTTGTTTCATTTATTATCCTGTTTTTTACTAAATTTATAAATACAAGTGACAATTTATAATTTTTTTTTACAATATAAATTAATATGAAACTTGTTTTTGAAAATTATTAAAAGAACACTATTTTACCTTTTAAGTTCATTTTTTATGGTTTATAAAGGCTCTTTTTGCACTTTTTAATGGAACTTGTTACAAACTTTAAGGTTATTAACATTGTAGCTCCGTTGCTGTTTAAAATTTTAAATGGCCATCTGGCTTCTGAAAGTTTCTTCTTTATATTATCTTCTTTTATCTTTCTTCTTTATATATATATATATCTTATTTATTTTACAACAAAATTAAACGTTTCTTTCTTCATACTTTTAAGTTATCTGGGTATATAGCTTTGCATACAAAACAAATCATTCATCTAACGTTACAACATGACAAAACACATTTTAAAATAATTCAGCTTCTATACAACATCATCCTTTTGTAACATTTCTGTCCAACTAATTTTGCATACTCCTGTACTATTTCTTCGTCTTCATTGACGCCCAACTTTCCTATGCGATATAAACTATATAACATCTTTTTCGATTTGTATAATATAATAACATCTTTCAGAACAACTTTTCCATCACAATCCTCTGAAACAAAAAGATATAAAAATTATTGCATACAATAATGTTAATTTATATATCATTTACAATAATAATAAGCAAAAAGGAAAATTCTTTAAAAAATTTATTTTTACTATTACAAAAAAAAAGCTATGCTGACATTGTAACATTCTGCTTTAAATACTTATGGTCAAACCTCGATACACTGTCACAGCATTTTTTGCTTTCCTGTATGTATCAGCTTGTTAAACTGAACCTATTACAAATGCTATTTTTTTAATATTAATTAATATCTCTTTTAAAGCTAGCTGATTTTCGCATCTATCTTTAAGAAATTCTACTGACATTAAAAATTAAATATTGAAGTTTACATTTTGAGAAGAAAAAAGTCACTCCTGATGCTAATGATGAATAATTATTTACAGTCTGGTAAAAACACGTCAAGCGTCAAGTTATATGTTTATGCGTCAGTTGAAAAAAAATTTAAAACGGGTGTTGTAATGTTGGTTGAAAAATTGATTGCAGAAACTGAAGAAGAGCAAATTGATATTAAAGAAGACAGAGAAAAAAGACCTGAAACAGTGCTATTGAAAAATGGGAGATTTTCTGTATTCGCACTAATTTACAGAAAAGCAACAACAAAGTGTAACAAATGTTTAAAATGTATTATTTGTATTGTGGAGAAAAGAGTGTGTTCAAACAAAATTTCTCTTTTAAATAAATAAATATGTTTACTACCTTTTTTTACATCAAAAATATTTGTGCACTAAATAGATAATTTTTCAATTTAAAATTTTTTATTCTTATTGTAAATTGATTAATTACTTCTTCATTACTTTAAATACTTTTTCAAATTATTATTTTATAACTTTACATTAACCTCATTTATCATTTTCTCGTATATACCATTTGCAACTATTAGTCAAATTATTATTTTATAATTATTTTTCAAATTATTATTTTATAATTTTACATTAACCTCATTTACCATTTTCTCATATGTACCATTTGCAACTATTAGTCCCACAAGTAACGATTGACTAAAGTTCTACTGTATCAACAAATTATTTTTATTTTCTTTTTAAATATTTTTTATTTTTTGCTTAAAGGAGTTAAAAATTACTTTTTGTAATTTGTAATCCACTTATCTTTTCAATGCATGAAAACGTAAAAAATTATATATTTTCAGAAAATTTTGTTTCATTGTCACTAATTTGCAGAATAAATCTCTTTTATTTTTAGGAAAAGATTCTTATTCTACTATTAGTGGAATTATCATTTATTAAAATCATATAATATTAAAATAGAGCATTTTATAATGGAATAAATAATAGTGCACTCAATTATATTATAATGCATACTAATAATGCATTAAAATTATATAATTGTTTCCTAACCACATTCTTGATGTAATTTGATAACATAAAAATTCATTTTTTAAAGTCAATAAAAGATATTGCATCTTTAAGGAGATTTCATATGTTACATTAATTTATGACGATGTTTAAGTACATAATAATAATTTTAAAACCAACTTCAACTACTTTTCAAAAAGAGAAAAAGTGTATCATGCAATGTTATAAAAATACTTAGGTCTCAAAAAGATTATAAGCAACTATGTAAAAATATCAAGTTTTTTTATTTTTAATTTTTTAACCAAAATTAAGATTTCTTCTGTTCAATAGAAAATGACAATTAACTCAAATTAACTCATTTGTTACAAATCTGAAATTTTTTTAATTATGACTGGATAAATTAAAATAATTGACTGGAATATTGCTAAGACAAATATTATTTTTTAACTAATGAAAGCTGTTTTCAAGATAACTTTAAAAATGTTGCAATGCATCAGCAATAAAGGACAAAAACTGGTTAACTAAATGTTCAATAATAATATTAAAAAAAGTATTAAGAAATATTTAGTACCCACATTGATGTTCCTATTGAATAGTTGTAAAAATGTGCATAAATTTAAGAATGCATGCTTAACGAACTTATTTATTAGTTGTATCTAGTATACGAAAACTCTTGCTACAAATTAAATTTTACAAAGATAACTCTAGCTTAGTGATGATAACATGGAAAAACTATTAATAGATAATAATAATCTTTATATAGAATATCAAAGATAAAAAAAATTACCAATTTTAGTGTCTTCTTCTAGACGACAGAATTTAGATTTATCTAACAATGGTTTACACTTTTCTATAGGGTGAAATGTGTAGGCTTCAGGACATAATAAATAAGAAGGAACATACTGACCCTGTTACAGAAAGAAAAGAATTATTAAAGTAAATTCTCAAAACTCTTAAAATATCAGATGCCAACTTGCTCTGGACAGCGAATAAATTTTTTCAAGTGGTAGTCTTTTAACACGTTGAATGTCACGCTAATTTTACATGGCTTGCCCGTCTGGACAAACTGTAATTAACTACAAACTAAAATTGCAAATATTGACAGATTTTGCTAGTTTTAAAAGGTTTAGCATGACATATATGAAAAAAGTGGTGAATTATATAATACTACAAATTGTTTAAAAATAGTGGTGGATAAAAATCTACTAAATTGAATTTATTAAACCAACAATCACAACAATTAAGTAAATTTTGAATAAATTTTCTGCAATCCCATAAAAAAGTGTAAATTCTACAGTTCTATATCATGTTATACGCTGTCAGCCAGCTGTTTTTCGCAGCCTATGTGAAAGGTCAGTGTCAGCAGCGGTGGCAAACGCAGCCAAAATGTAATTTCAGTGTCAGTCACTGGTAGTCGACACAGCCTAAATGTAATTTCAGTGTCAGCCACCGGTGGTTGACTAGGTCTAAATGTAATTTCAGTGTCAGTCACCGGTGGTTGATGCGGCCCAAATGGAAAGTTCAGTGTCAGCCACCGATGGGTGATGCGGTGCTCAACGTGTTAATATATGTTTCTTGGTTTAGTAAATTCGATTTATAGAATTTTTACTCACCACTACTTTGAAATAATTCAAAGGCTTGCGTGATACGACACTTTATTACAGTTAAGATAGTGGAGTCTTGTAAAAATAGGTAAATTGCTCGAAAATCTCAAAATTTTAGTTTGTAGGTCAGGGTTGGCAGGTTTTTGACATGTGACAGTTTTTGACAGTTTAAACCATGGTTTAAACCGTCACGTCAAAAACCTCACTGTCAAAAATGTCGAAAATGTCAAAAACCTATATTCATATGTGAAATTTAATTAATACATAAAATTTATATATTTTTTAAAGGATAGTGTTTCTAAATATGTTCTAGAAAAAATAAATTTAAAATTTTGAAGAAACACTTATATTTTGAATAGTAACCAAAATCTTGTACTTTTGAAAACTCACATCTTTTGTAATATTATGTATTCATTTTCATGTGTTATTGAAAATCTGCAGTGATATTATTAAGAAATTTATTTATAACCAAATTTAGTGTATAGTATAGATTATACTAAAAATTAGACATTTTTAAAGATAAACATTAGCAGTTTTGTACATTAGACATCTTTTAAAGAAAAATCTTTTTAATATTCTTTTAAATCTTCTTAATAATCTTTTTAACATAAGACAATACAAATTTAAGTGCTTTCTGTTAAATACACAGAGTAGTTAGTGTCGATTTACAGTATATTCAGCCTATTCATTTACTATGCTGAAAATTTAGTTTATCCAAATACTTGTGAATTTCATTTTGCTGAATACTATATAGTTTTGTTGAATATCTAAATATTCAGCTGTTGAATAATTACTTCTTGCTTTCAAGATATGCATTATTTGTATTCTTAATACAAGTGGAGAAAAAAAAATTAAGAGATAAAAATTGTTTTAAAATGATAAGTGTAATAATTATAAATAAATATAATAAACAATATGAATTATATTTATCATTATTCATAAATATAACTACTTTTAAATTCAAATTAACATACTGGATAATAAAGATATTCGGTATAACATTAAAAAAAAATTTTTATACACTTGTATCTTATATCAAGTTTGTATTTATACAACATAACTTGTAAGTTCCTTATAAATATTAGTTATATGTTCCTTATATGTCAAAAATGCATAGTAATAAACTTTTAATTTTCTTAAGTATCAAAAAGAAAAAAAAAATTTTTAAATATAAATATTTAAACAATTTTTGTGCAAAATTTTTCTGCACATGCATTTGAATATAAATTTCTGAGATTTTAAATCTGTTATTTTACCTTAATTTTAATTAAAAAATATTTTAAAACCTGCTGATTACCTATAGTATAATTAAATTTCAATATAATGCATGGCAACTGTTGGTAGTTTTGAAGTTAATAAATTTTCTTGGCAAACTTCAGTTTTTGACATTTTCGACAGGTTTTTGACGGTTTAAACCAGTATTATACCCCTGTCATGTCAAAAACCACTTTTTGACGTCAAAAACCCAACCCTGCTACCATTTTTAAAAATATTTTCTCTGGAGGAGTTGACATCTCTGAAATACCCATAGATAACATAAAAAAGCCATGGATAGATTCAATCACATAGTATAGACATAATTCAGGCTCTCTTTTATTTTAAGAACACATTAGGTATTACCTTATGTTCATGCAAGATGCCTAATAAAAGCATATTTTTTAAAGAAATTCAGTATATCTAGGAACTAGGGGAGTTATTTAAATGGTACTATCTGCAAAGTAAAAATAGTATACCCTGAATAATTTTCAATCTGATTAGATTTTCATGTATTACGAATCAATCATAATGATTTGAGGGCCTAACCTTAAATATGTTAATTAATTATTGCCTAACCTTTTTTTTTACGGATTTGGATTCCTGACCCTCAAATTATGGGAATGAGAAATATGGTTCCAATAGTTTCGTTAGAAGAGCGGTCGAAAATCTGGACCACTTACTGCTAATTTCAATTTTGCATATTTAGTCATATCTCAAAAACTTTTTAAGAACATTTAAACAATTTTGCATGCATTTATAAACCCGATTATCCGAACATAATTTCACCCAAAAAATAAATTTTAGTAGTTATTTATTATTTTACTTAATAACAGTCGAAAAAAATTTAAGGCACACAAATTTTTATATCAATTAAAAGAAAGTAATTTTGTATGACAAGATACAAAATGTGAATGAAATCAGTCTAATAGTTTATAAGGAAATAACTTTTAAATGTACAACTTTTCTAAAATTTGAAAACTCAGACTATATCACCCAAACAGCAGCTACTCTCTAGATTTTAAAAGTCAGAAATCCAAGTCCTCTAAAAAAGGCATGTTTATTCTGAGAAAGTACATGCCTGCGTCTGATTTCCTAACTTAATAAATTGCAGTTAGAAATTAACGTATTTCATGCCATCCCTTTAAACTCTTGTGACATTATTCATCACACACTCTTTTCCTCTACCTCTTTTATTTTACCCATTACTCAAGTAAGCACTTTTACTTTTTTTTTTTTAAACTATTAAGCAAAAAGCTAATCTTTTCATTTTAATATCTTCGGGTTTTGTGTTTTGAAACCTTTAAGAATTATAGAGCTGTAAACGTTAAGAGTATTGGAATATCTGTTTGATAAATTTCCAGTAAGTCCTTTTCTAGAATTATCTAAGATTCGTTCATAAATAGATGTGTTATTTGTTGGTTACATTAAATTTTGATATTGATGTAACGAAGAATCTTGGAAAAAATAACTGGAAAGTCTGTATGCCATATTTTGGATGAGAAATAATGCATATTTTATGCAGTTTTAGAGTCATTCTCAATTTGAATTTCCAAAATTGCACACCTTGTCAGAATTGCACACCTTTGCCTTTTTGGGCTCATTCTGATAACATCAATAAAATATGATAAAATAAAATGCCTTTAAATCACTTTTAATAGATCTCTATATTTCTGTTCTATTTTGAATTTGTGACATCAGCAATACTGCAACTATTAACCCTTATAAGTCAAGATCCAATGGCTAGATCAAAAAATTTTCAGGAAGTTTCTTTCTTTTACTCATGGTATGTGATATTATTATAAAGTTATTTCTTTGCTTTTGGACATCTAACATCCATACTTGTGAAGTTCATTATTAACATACCACAACATTCTTTTAATTGCTTCCAACATTCATAATTTTTTTCTAAATAATAAACTTCATTAATCTAATATTTATTTCAATCAATGTAATTTTTATCACAGACTAATCAGAAACATTATTTTGGACCTGTTTTACTTAACATCTTATAAAAAGGAATGTAATAACAACTTTAAATGCCTTCATACTGTCTATAGGAATGACAAATGGCAATGGCAATTATGAGAGATGTTAAATTCTCTTCATTACCAAGATGTTACAAATGTTTAGCAAATATATAATAAATGATTTTATTTTGTGAAATGAAATATATTAAGTTCTGTTTGCTAACGCAAACGTATCTCAAAGTGTTGAGCTACATGAGAAAAATTATTTATGAAAAGTCAATGCAACAATTTGACTTACCTTGTATCTCATTTTAATACAAGAATGTATATAGTAGCCCATGTAATAATATTGCAGATCATTATATTGTGCATTCAGCTGACGCGTCAATGATATTTCTCTGTAATATAATTTTTGAAAAATTAACAAAAATTTTGAATAATTATTCCTTTTCATTATAATACATTAATTCAGAGATGCCAACTGCTCTGGATACGCCAGAATAATAAATAAAAACGGTAAATAACAACTAAGTAAATTTTGCAAATATTTGGCAATTTTTGCTTGCTTTGTATGCGGTATAGTATGACATAAGTACTATAAAGTGGTGATTAATATAAGCCTACGAATTATTTATAAATAGTGGTGGATAAAAATCTACTAAATTGAATTTATTAAACTAAGAATCACAATTGATAAACTACCACTTTAAAATGTATATTTGCTGTCCGGAGCAAGTTGGCATCTCTGTTGATTAAATGTTTTTATAATTAAATTTCAAGAAGATATTTGTTAATGTTTTTTGTTTAGTATTTGAATTTTTTTGAAGTCACTAAAATACATAACAAAAACTAAAAGCATCTTTAATAAATATAAGAATTAATAAATATTTACATAAAAAACTTAGTAATAAGTAACAAAATAAAAATGAAAAATAACATCACTAAATAAGCAACATTTAAATAGATATCAACTAAAGAATTATGCTTATTATGAAAGCCTATAAACACATCTTTTGGGATGCAAAATTCTCTATCAAAAAAAAATAATATTAAAATAGTTATTCAAATACATTTATGTTGGTAGAATAGAACCGAACTTTCAACAAAACAAATCACCAACTTTTGTGCGTAAAAAACTCTTTTTTCAGTATTAAATGCAGAAGGAGAAAATAAAACTGATTCTAAGTGTCAAATTACATTGGTGCTTCTCCTTCAAATAATGTTTGGGCAGCTCTATTTAAAAACATTGATTTCAAATAAAACTCTTTTCTTGTACTGAAATTCTTTGTTTTATCTATCAATAGATAACCTTAATAAATGCGTATAGTAAAAATGGATAAAGAGATAGAGAATTTATCGTCTACTCAATATCTCAAATCTCTTTTCTTTATTTTTCTTCCTTTTCTTTCTTTCAACAATTCGATTTTTTTCCTTCTTTTTTTGAAGAACAATTCATTTTAAACATGTTTTGGACAGAAAATTTTCTTTAAACAAAACAAATATAGTTTATTTGCCCTGTAGTTCTCTTCAGAAAAAAGTTGTGTACTCCTATTTAATAATGTTTGTTTTTACAAAATGATCACCATCATAAAATGATTACCTTAAAGCAGAATATGTTCCAAGGGAAAGGAAACTATAGTCAGGATCATAATAAAAATACACAGATGAAACACTGTAAGGTAAGATGTCCAGCACTCCCACGGCTATTAATTTATCATCAAGCCAATACTGTTGATGGTATGAGCCATAAGTTTGTCCCACCAATGAAATTTCATCAAGTGACTAGAAAACAAACGTAAGATAAAAAGTCATACTTTTGGTTGAAAAAAAGTCAGCACTAATATAATAGTTAACATTGAATATAGAATTGCTCTAAAAAAGCAATTACTGCACAAATAAAACAGAAATACAATTACTTATTGGACCAATTGTATTCTGATTGTATATGTGCAATTATTTATTAGACCTACAGCTGTTTTGCTGCTATAATCAAGTATCATCATCTCTGCCTCTGTATTCATTACATACCTTAACAGTGTTAAGACAGCTGTATACCTCAAATTAATGTGTAATAATTATGTTGCTTACTAATCAAATTAATCCAAACTAAACTTTAAAAACAAAAATTTCTAATGAAGCGCTTAGAGGAAGAACTAAGGCTTCCCGCTAGCAGCCATTGCTTTCCTCAATGAAATAGATACCATACAAAAACAAATTGAAAATTTGTAAGCTACAAATCTGCTGGTATCGAATCATCCACCATGTGGTTGCCCCCTTTTACGTGGTGGACGCTAGACGACGGGGACTTGAACAGAGAGAGGACCACTCGTCTGGTCAGCAGAGGGGGAGATAAGGAGAGATAGATTTATGAGGAATTAGAATGCAGAACGCCATTTCTTAATAATTTGTTCTTGAGGAATATAACATTTCTTTCAATTTGTTTTTGTGGGATATCTATTTCATTGAGGGACGAAAAAAACTACTATCGGGAAGTCTAAGGAGCATTTTCAAAAAAAATTGCAAGTTATTGGGGAAAGTTTTTATTTTAGCTTTATTTAAATAAAAAACATTCATTTATATTGCTAACTATATTCATACCAAAGATACTCAGATCACTCTCACTGCCAGTTAACCTTTCTGCAGTCGGGCAGATCCAATGAATAAAGACCACCTTTATCGATATGCACCACTTCACACATATGTTAAAGGGGTGCTTGATTGAAACAGAAGAAAACTTTTGAAGCAATAACTTTGATTACTTCTCTGATATGTTTTAGTATTTATAATTGCCTAGACATTGGAAATTTCAAAATATAAAAAAATACAACTGGTATCAAAAATCCAGGAAGAATCCTCAGAAATAAACAAAAAAAAAGTATATACCTCCAAAGGTGTTTCAATGAGGAAATTTTCAAAGGACTCAACGGCACACTCCTCTTCAGTATCGTTATGTATAGCCATTTGATATTTTACATAAAGAGAGTAAGATTCTTTCTTAGTTTCAAGGAATTCCTTAGAATTGACATAAACAAACTTTACCTGAATAATTAAATGCAAGGCATAACTACACCACACTATAACTAATATTAGTATAAATTTTACTTTAAAATAATTAGTGTTTTAATTTTGAAAGGCAAGCTGATATTAGCTAACAACGGAAAACTTAATTTGTATTACAGGGCTTAGTGAATTAGAGAAGAAAAATTAAATGAGTAACGTCACCAAATATATAGCAATCTAAAATGATTTCTAAAATGTAGTAAGCCAAAGTACAACAGTAATCACAGGTGCAACTAATTCTCAATAAAAATAAATCCAGCAAAAGATACTCTGCAATCCAAGAGGGGAAATTGTATTAAATAAAACAGTAGTCCATCACAAGTTTTTTTTAAACAGAAATAAGTAAATTTGTAATCATAATAAAATTAAGATAATGAGCCAAAACAAGTCCAATAGAACAGTCAGTTATTCAACTAAGTGATTTTGAAGCTCTAGTCAAAATATAAAGCACAAACTTGAAATCATCTTTCTACATTAAGCAGCCAAGGAACATCAGACATATCAAGATAAAACTTCACTGGTAACTAACTGCAACTTTATTTTCCAAGATAAAACTACATAAGAAACTGGGCACAACTTTATTTTCCAAGATAAAACTTCATAAGAAACTAGGTACAACTTTATTTTCCAAGATAACACTTCATAAGAAACTAGGTACAATTATATTTCCCAAGATAAAACTTCATAAGAAACTAGGTACAACTTTATTTATCCAGCAAAAATTCCATCAAAAAGAAGCTGCAAGGTATAAATAAGATAAAACCAGAAACCAACTACAACTCTATTGATAAAAAAAAAATCATTGAAGTGATTGCAATTTAGTTACTAAGTCCAACAAATTTGAAGGAATATTCACATAAAAGTAATATCAAGAAAGAAAAGAAACAAAAATAAAAATCTATTCAACAATAAAAAAGAAAAGAATCAACAATAAAACACTAGAAATGATTTTAAAAAAATTATTCAACTATGATTTTAAAAAAAAACTACATTTGTACATCTCTATAGATGTGTAAACATAAATCACTACCTATCAAGATTTGAATTTCTCAAACATCATTAAACTTCTAGTATTGTAATCAAATCACTTCATCAAGCTCAAAAGCATCTGGAATAACTTGGTAAGGACATTAAATGTACACAATAATGATATATGTCCATGATTTGTAATCTTTACCTGAAATGGATTGTTCACCAAAAAACGAGTGTACTGTTTGGTTGAGCACTTTTCAGCTGGATCTCGATGAATTTCCATCTGATATTTTTTATAAATATTGTAAGACTCCTCAAAAGTTTGACAAAAGAGAGAATTTTCTAAACTTGAGGGTACCAAGCGAAGCTGAAAGCAAAATCAAATTGCCTTTCAAGAAAAAAAATTGCACATAATTGCAGTAATAAAATAATAGTGACATTGAATTAAAAAAAACATGCATACATAAATTTATAAGGCACATAAATTAATCTAGTTTAGTTTTATTGCAAACAAAATCTTAGCATGCACATTACTATTTATAGTATTTAAATTAGAGCAAAAATATATCTTTTAAAAGAATTAATTAACAATTAAATCGTCTTGAAATGTTTACTAAACTTTTGATTACTTAATTAATGTCAAATATAAAAAGTGGAATGATTAAGACGTTAAAAAGCGAATATAATAAATACCAAGATTTCAATTTAATTATCTAAATATATTTAATACAGCTAATAAACAAATTCAATCTACACAAAAGCTTCTAAATAAATAAAAAAAATCACAAAAGAAAATATTTATTATTTACTTTACACTAATTAGCCAACTTAGGTGTTTAGCAGAAAAATGAAATGTAATAAAATAATTTGTTCAGAGCACAAGAAATGAAAAAATTGACATATTTTCAATAAATGCCATACTTAATAATTAATATAGAATGGTAAATAAAAAGACACATAATAACTCAAAAATAAACAGACCTTGTTGTAACCAATTGATTATTAACAGTTTACTTACATTATAATATGAAAATTGGTAAACTCTACTCAAAATTAAATTGTAGTCAATTGAAAAGTACTAATTTTTTTCATAGAATGTAAAACCAAATTTATTCATTTTCCTTTTTAAAACTTGGTTTATTACACATTTAATCAGTTAATAATTTATAAACAAATACCGAACTATCATAATAACTATTTCCAACAATGATGTCAATTCTTTAAAAAGTAGTTTATTTCCTTTTTTTTTTTTTTTTCTTTTTTAAAGAATTTTGATGCAGTGAACCACCGTTTATAGTGAATTTATGGTATGATCATTATAACTGAGTTCAACTGTAATTTTCTTCTCAAATCAAAGTACCCTTTCCTTTTTAAGCCTACCATCTGGCTGTACTTGTAGATTAGAAAAAGAAAAATTTTAATAACGATAAAATAAACGATCATTAATCACAAACTAATTAATATTCAGCAAAAATAAAGTGGTATGGGCACTGACAGGTTTTATATTCTTATAGATCTGGGATTCAGAAGAGCATAGATTATTTGATCTGCTCATATTTAAACTATTAGCTGCACCTACTTGTTCTTCTTCTTCTAAGACTCTGCAGCCTGTGGCAGGCCAAGGCTTCTTACTTCATTTTCCAATATCTGGTATTATCTAAAACAAAGCTTCCCCAGTTTCCCTCAATGGAGGTCTTTAAGACACTTTCAATTGAATCAAGCATCCTATGTAAGGGTATTTCAAGTTATTTTTATATTCCATAGGATTTGTAAGTGTGAACCTTGTAACTAGATTTGAGTCATGCGTTTGAAATGAATATCCTAGCCATCTTTATGAGTTTCACAATAATGGTCAACACAATAAAGTTGTCTGTGTTTTTTGGTAAATTTCATAACTATACAGCATTCTTACAAACTGCACCAAATATTTAGCATTCAAACATTATTTCAAAAGTCTATTTTCAATAGTTTAGGTGATTACCTAACATTCATAGCCATGTAGAAATAGTTTATTTTCAATACTAATTTTAGCATTAAGACTGATATATCAAGATTTCACCCTAGCTTTATTGTCATAATAGCACCTATTTGCCGAAGAGAATCTATGGTTAATTTCTATGATCAAATCATCACTGTAAATTACTATAGTTCCAAAATAACTCATAATCCACACAGCACTATATTTAAGATAATAATACATGAAGTACCTATTACAGATGTAATGACACAACCTTACAACACTACAGACAGAAACTTAAAAGCTTGAGATCTTGCAAAATACAATAACTGATTTTGGGTGAACTGAGAATCGGTTTGAAATCATTCCTCAATATCAACATACATATTTTTTGAAATCATGCAACATATTAGTTTCAAATTAGTAAAATAATATTTTAAAGGTAAAGCTTTAAATTAAATTAATGTTGTAAAATAGTTAGGATTTGTAATAATATATTGAAACGTAAGTCATGTTATTATTGTTTTTACATTAATTAATCTTTATCTTCCAAGTGATAAAAGAATCTCTGGTGAAAATTTCCCATCTTTCAAGTTTAGTTTTACCATTTTCCTGATTAAAGAATCTTTGGAGAAAATTTTCTTCCCCATTAAGGTTTAGCCTCAGCCTAATTAAAAAATCTCAGGAAGAAGCTTTCTACCTTTCAAGTTTAATTTTATCCTCCCCCTGATTAAAAAATCTTAAGAGAAACTTTCCTACCTCTCGAGTTTAGTTTTATCCTCATCACGATTAAAAAAACTTGGGAGAATTTTTTTCACAAATTCTTGCCTTCCTTGTGATTAAAGTACAAGGTATCTACTACATTTTAGATTTTCAAATTCATGACTTTCCATGACTAATTCCAAGAACTTTTCATGACTTAACGAAGTTATTATTTTTTCCCAACAAAAGTAGAACAATAAATTTAAAAAGCATTATAACATTAATTGAAATGATAGTATAACCAAAATAGTTATACTTTGCATCTTCATATTTATAGATTTTAAATTTAAAAAACAGAGAAGAGGAAGAGTTGAAACAATAAAATATGTGAAAAAAAATACAGAGGCAAATAATTTCTTTTCTTTCTTGCAGAATTTTCTTTTCTCATTTTGGAATAAAAAATGCTCGCCAATAACTGGCTTGCTTCAGCTGGAATTTTAAATTGATAAAGTAAAAAAAAATAAACATTAATAAAAATTCTGAAATCACAGAAGTTAAAAAGATAATTCGCTCTATAAATGATGTTTTTTCTTTCTTTTTTTGAAAGAACACCATAATTTTTAAAGAACATGATAAAAACATTTTATATTTTAATAAAACATGACTGTGAGTAGGGATTTTGTTACAAATTCAGATATTTGAAACACCATGAAATTAGGGGGTGGGGTAAAATCCTTTTTGAAAATTCAACGACCTATTTCCATGATTTTTGAAGAAAAAAATAGTTAAAATCATGACATTTCATAACAAATTTTGTTCAATACTGAAATTCATGACTTTCCATGATTCTTCATGACTTTCCAGGTGCACGGATACCCTGAAAGTATCTTAAGAGAAAATTTTTAACTTCAAGTTTTATCTTAACTTATTTGCATTTAAGGAATATTTGGGGTACAATTTCTTCATCTTGTATTTAGTTTTATCCTCCTCATGATAAAAGAAAATTACTGCTGAGTCAGAGAAATTCAAGCATGAAAGCATTGACTCAAATAGTTTTGAACATAGAATTTGGGGTAATCAAAGAGAAATGTAATATTTAAAAAGATAACATAAGGCACAAACAAATTTAATTACTCAGAATTCTAGAAAAAATAATACTGTATAAACAAATGTAACAAATAAAACTATAAACAAAAAATTCTCTTTTGAATAACGGAAGAAATAAAAAAATCTTAAAAGATAAAATATTTTTATATAGAGGACAGTCCTGACCTCTAGTTTATGAGCTGGATCGGAGATATGTGGTTCTGATAGGAACTCTTCAAGACTCTTTGGCTGGTTTGGTGTTTTCTACAAATAAAATTTAAAAAAATTCTTATAAAAGACCAACAACAAACAGATTAAAAGACCCAAAGAAATAAATTATGTATTTATAATCAAATCTACATGTTTATTGTATTTATATTGAATATAAATACAATAAACATACAGAATGCATATAAAATAACATGTGGTGTATAAAGTATAATAATATATAATGCATTGAAAACATAGAACATAGAAAAATCTGTATTCATATCTGTATTCATTTATCAGCATACATATGACTGGGGTGCCAAATTTTCTTTTATGTGTTACTTTTGTTACTAAGTTGCTTTTTTAAGAAATTTAAACTATATTTTCTGCGTAAAATGCATTGTTTATATTTGCCAGTACGTCATGTTATTTTACACGCACTCTGTAACAACAGTTTTAAAAAAATTACAGCCACATAAAAACCAGGCCTTATAAAAAATATTTAAAAATAAGAGGTTATTTTTTTTAACAAAACATGAAAACAGAGAAAATTTGAAGAAAAAAAAATACTACAATATAAAGAAATGTGAAAAGAAAGAAAATGTAAAAACTCTTCTTTCCTCTCTCTTTATTAATTTGTTGAGGATGATTAACTTGCTGGTGCTTATAGAAATACACCTTTTTGTTTTAATATCTCTATCATGCACATACTATGCAAAGAAAAATGCAGGTCAAAATCAAAAATGGTGAAGTATGCAGAAGTATGGTGAAAATGCTAGGAGTTGTATGGTCTGCTGAGTTCTACTTAGGAAACCAGAATTCTTCTACCCAAGTTTAAAAATAAGTTAAAAAGTTTGTCAGCAGATACTATTTTTGTTCTGTTAATTGAGGAAAACTACAAAACCATGTTTTCAAAATAATCATAATTTGCTGTAACAATGTGTAGTCCAGGCACAAAATTATCAAACAGCTGTGCTAATATTTCCATTAAAATTATCTGACATAAGGCAGATTATAATTTTTCATAGTTTTTCCAGACAGTGGAGCAATCTTTTGACAAACTTTATAACTAATTTTGAAATTTGGTGAAATAAAACCTCAGTTTTATATGCAAAATGCAGTAAATCATGCAATTTTTTAATTTCATTTTTTTTTTTTTTTAATTGACAATTCAAATCATTGGGCATTTTTGGGACACACGAGAATATACAATTTAAAAGGGAAACATCCTTTTAATTAAAAATTATTTATGACAGCCACTCAAAGTTCAACAAGTATGAATCAATTAAATTGCAAATTATATTGAATTTCATTATCTATTTAATGATATAACGTTTAATTTAATGAACTAAATAGAAAAAAAAGGACATTTTTATAATTTTCAAAAAAATTATTCAAGAGGTTAGAATTGATAGATAAATCACCAAATCATGAAATGTAAATAACCAAAATCTATAAACAGTTTTTTTTATTACATTAACTTAAAATTTTAAAATTACTAAATACACTTTAAAAAAAGAAGGCCAAAATAACCTTAACTGATGCAGCAGCTAAATCAGGTTGTATTCCTTTTTTTAGCAATTTCTGAAGTTTCTTTTCACGTCGTAAGACCTTGGCTTTTTGACATTTAGGACGATTACTATTTTCATTACCTGCAAAAATTAAAAATAGTTAGAGATATTCGAATAAAGATTTGAATTTATAAATTACTGGTACTAAATATTTATATATATATAATATCAGTAATTCATATTACGTCTTTGATTCAATAATTTTGCAAATTATCAATTTAAAAAATATCTTAAAATAATCACAAAAAAAGATCATATTAAAAATAGGATTGTCTTGATAAATAATAATAGAACAGAACAGAAATAAAAAATTTCCTAACAAAAAGAAACCGATATTAACTTTAAAATTGGAATAAATTAATTTTTAAGCTCAAACTTTTTTCAAGCTTGTAGCAACAAAATTTTAATAAAGTTATGATATTAATTACAGAGAAATATAAACTGTTTAGATCTGCAAGAAAATTAGAAATAATTAACACATAATCTTTGTTTACATTGGAGGAAAAGTATTTAATGTTTAAATATAAATCTAACAGAGAAGATACTAAATCACTGAGGATAAATTTGCTTTTTTTTTTTAAATATATATATTTATTTATTTATTTAAAAAAAAAATTTATCCTCAGTGATTTAGTTTCTTCTCTCTTAGATTTATACCTAGTGGTAATTTAACTAAAATAAAAACTTTGAAAAATAATTTTTTTTTCATTCGGTAGAAAATAAATAACAAACTCCTTAATTAGCCAATTTAAAAGAAATTAAGATTTTTAACACCCATGAAAAATAAAATTTGCCAATTATTCTTGTACTAAAACAATATATAAGTTTTGAACTGATGGTTTAAACTTAAAAAAAAATTTTTAATGCAAAGCAAAATCTATGAGGGGGAAAAAACTTACTTTATAGGATTAACAAGTATAATAAAAACTCTACATAATAATAAAAATTAAAGTTTAAAAGCATTAACAAGTATCATTTTGAAATTAACAGCTTTATGAAAAGTCAGTGATACACATTATCATATGAAAGTTAATATGCTGCATTTAAGAATACTTGATTTACCATAATGATGTTTAAAGCTATAATAATACAAGAAAAATAAAATGAAAAATTTTCGATTTTGAATGTTTTCATATTCAAAAAGCACATAACCCAACTTGAAACATGATTTTTTTAGTAAAACAAGTGCAGAAAATAAGTGGCAATTTTGTCAATTTATATTGATTTATGCCAAGCCATTTATTTTCTTCGTACAACAAACAATATGAATTTCAAAAGTAATTAATTATCATACATGCAATCATAGATATAGATAGGCACATTATCTATATTCTGTAATTGTATATTATAAACAATCCCATTTCATGCGTTAAAAATGAAAAGGAAATACAAAAATTGCTTGTATTTCTAATACTAAAAAAAATTTTCAGATGTTCATGTTTTTTTTTTAAAGTTAAAGTTATATTGGCAATTCTAAATACCATCTAACAGAAAAATGTTGAATGTTAAAAAGAAAGTACTACTGGTAAATAAAAATAATTCACTAGTAGTCTACATATAATTCTGAGAAAAAAATTACGAAACTATATAACGACTCTTTTATTAAATTTTAAAAATAAACAAACAAATAAAATTGGAAATGTCCAAATGAAAAGTAACAAGCTTTTTATGTGCAGTCAAAACTAAAACAATTACATTGAAAGAGAGTTTCATGAATGAATATTATCAGTAAAATATATTTGTGGAGCATACAACAAAGTTGAACAAAAAGGTACAATACATATAGGCAGAATAGAGGGAAGGTGGCCCTTTAAAACATGAACCATAATTCTTTTATTGGTCAACTCAAACTGATTTTAACCTTTTAATAACAAAATTCATAAATATGAATATATTTACAATAATTTTTTTGAAATTCACATTTTAATATTTTATTTTATTACACTTACAAGCCAATAATTGAATCAGACAATAAAAATTATTAGTGATGAGTTGTGTCAAACGATTTTTTTCTGTTATTTTAGTTACTGAACTTCACAGACAATCCCAAATTATTTCTTTTATTTTATTTGAATGGTAAAAATTTTGCAAACTTCTAAAAGAGACAATGTTATTAATAAAGACTTTTAAAAAATTACATTTAGGCTTGTTCTAGATTCTTATTTTTAGAGATAAATAAGACGTAGACAATCCTAAATTATTTTTTTTATTTTATTTGAATGGTAAAAATTTTGCAAACTTCTAAAAGAGACAATGTAATTAATAAAGACTTTTAAAAAATTACATTTAGGCTTGTTCTAGATTCTTATTTTTAGAGAAAGATTCAAAATAGATATACGTCTAGCAAAAACCAGAAATTTGGAAAACACAATCTCTGATTAATCTGAAAAACAAAGAAAAAAACATAATTTAAAACTTACATTTATTAACAATTGAAGGAGACCCCGAAGAAGAAAAACTAGATTTTGGTAATTGGACATCTGCAGATGATGTTTCGTCACTTTTCAGATTAGAATCAGATTCTGAGATTATAATATAATACTATAACAATTAGAGATAAAAATATATTAATACAGTTGAACCTGTTTATCTCAAAAACCTTTATATCTTGAAATTTCTAAAATTCCCTACATTTACTGTCTAAAATCAATGCATTTTCCATGTTTATGTCGAATTTTTTTCTTCTTCAAAACCTCCATTTCTCGAATTTCTAATAAGCACAAATGTCAAAACTTTCTTTATCAGTAGAACTTGTAGACAGAGATGAATTTCGTGAATCCACAGGAAGTATGGATGAACAGGTTGGGGGTGTTTCTTGGAATTTCAATCACTTTCCCTGCACTTCCTTAACTAGAAAGAAATACAATGATTCTTGCAGTAAGTGAGGGGTTAACGAGTAGTGACCATCCGGGGTACATAGATAAGAAAGCTAAGAATAGAAATTCATTTTGATCTCAAAATTGCAACTAATGGATCAAAGGATAATTAAGAGTTTTAAAGTGATCTAAAGAAAACAGTTGGTACGCAAACTTGTAGATGCCAACAATGAAAAAAGTTAGATGCAATCAGAATTACTGTTTTGTCTGGAGAAATGTGTCTCTAAAAACTATCCAAAATGGTTTTAAAAAGAACTGTGAAGATGATGAATAAGAGGTTGTAGGCATCAGTAAAGAAGAAAATGTCAACGATGGAAATGCAGTGACAGATTTGCCAGAATGGAACGCAATAAAATCTGGATTTAATGTTGACATTAATTTTGAAGATTTTTACAAGTGGACAACAGCCTGGCAACATGCAGAGCATTGACAGATGCAGAAATCATAGATAATGTCAAAGGAATATTGGATGAAGAGGAAGAAGCTGAAGATCATATTGATGAATCAAAAGTGAATGCAAAAGAAGTAGAAAAAGCTGCAGAATTCTTATAAACTACTGTTGAATTCCAGGAAAATGTAGGCTATGAGGAATTTGCAATCTTTCTAACCTCAAAAGAATAATCAAAACAAATAAGGTTATCAGTCAAAAATCTTAGAAAAATTATTTTCAGTGTTAAATGTATGTTAAAAAACGGTTATGTGAATAGATGAAGTATAATTAATTTAAAGAAATGTCTATATTTTGTTACTAAAAACAATTAACGCACTTTTAATAGAATTTCTTAATTAAATTTAATTTTTTATAGCACCTGTATAACTCGAATCCTCTTTATCTTGAATTTTTCGCATTTCCCGTGAGATTCGAGATAAACAGGTTCGACTGTATATTCAATGGTTTTCACACAATAACATATCTGTTAGTCATTGCAATGACCACTTACAATTGCTTATAATAATATAACAGTGATTCATGAAAGAACATCAATCACACATAAATACTGACAAGATACATATGAATCACTGTTCAGATTTTCACAAATTACGAAAAGCCTTCTGAAAAAATTAAATCAACAAGTATAGCTTTTATAAGATTTGATTTATCTTGAAAGACCTTATACTAATATTACTTTTCATATATTATTTATACAATGTTGGAACAATTTGAAATATAGACTTTTTTCTAACACTTTTGAAAGAAAAAACATGTATATGAACATTCATATACTTTTTCCGACAACTTCAAAAAATCATTTTCTATGGAAAATCCTGCATCAACATTAAACTATCCATTCAACATTAAATCATCCATTTAATAATTCACTGATATCCTTTTAAATCAAAGCCTACAATAGCTAAGTTCAATTACATATAAACTCATAATGTATGTAAAACTCTTTCAGAACTTTATAAACTTAGATTTTCACAAAGTACAAATAGCCTTCTACAAAAATTAAAATTAAATCAAAAAACTTAGCTTTTATGAGATTTGATTTAGTTTGAGAGTTTTTATTGATGAAACTTCATAAAGCATAACAATTATTTTTCATATCATAATAAAATATAAGATTATCAAAATATTTATTTAATTACCACATTTTAAAAATTTCAAGTTACTGAAAGCTTTTAAATTCAAACACTTTTACTATTGTTGATAAAAATATATTTTTAATATGAGTAATTCTTAGTTATACGAGAAGGATATATGAGTTAAAATTAATTATATTAATTATTGCAAAATTGAAATAAACACACTACAATATGTATGCAGAACTAACAAATGTCTTTCTTTAAATGAGTTCATATATTTTAAAACATGTCTTTATAAACCTTATAATATAAAGTTGAAAAAATTTCATACATTATTTTTTTATGCACGGCCAAATGTTTTTATGCACATGCAAAAATCAAAATGGTGAAGGAAAATTCTCATTTTTGAAAAAGGGAAAATTAAGCACTTTTTAAAAACACCCAATGAAAAAAGCACCTTTAAGGGCTTTTAAAAAACGAAAATCAAAAATAAGCACCTTTAAACACTTTTTAAAAATGCTACGCACCCTGTATAATAAAAGTTAAAAAATATATATAATTATTTAACTATTAAAACTCACCCAATTCTGAGTATTCTATGTCTGTTGATTTAATATCTTCTATCCGTTTTAAATTTTCAGCACTGATATCTGGTGAAAATTCGACTCCATCCATTTCTCGTTGTTCGCTATTTTCAGATGAAGGTGACTGAGAACGCTGAAAGTTTCAATTAGAAAATATCACTCGTATCTAATACACTGCAGAAAATATTGAGAGAAATAATGCATAGAATGCACACATTAATACCTTTCCTTGATCTCCATAAGCGAGAAACCTGTGAACTTTTTTTAAAACTTTTTTCTGAGATTTTGTAAGAGTAAACTTTTTAGTTTCACATCTAAAATACAATTGGAAAATTTAATGACTGATTATACAATAAAAAAACACAGCACAACCATATGTTTTAATCTTATAGGATCAATAATTATAATTTTATATACTATGTACTTCATCTTTTTAAAATAATTAACAATTTCTCTTTACCTGATTGTATAAAGAGGACAGCAAGTTATATTCATAGTTGGTTTGTAACAATATTTCCCACTTCTGAAAAAAAGAAAGCAAAATCATTAAAATAAAATTTTAATGCAATTTAATTAAACTAAGTTTATAAAGTTAAAATTGATTTAAAAAAATTAAACCTAACCGTACACTTAGGGGAGAATAAAACACAGTAGATAAATTAGGAATCATTTGCTAATTTTAATGATAAATTGAGAATCAACCTATATGAAAAATTACTGATTATGCATTAATTGTTCAAAATAACAGGTTTTTCAATGCATAAATTTTAAGAGATTTTAATAAAGAATAATATTTGAAACTAGAAAAATGGATAACTATGTAACACATAATGAGGTAAAGTTGATCATCTTTAGATATAAATTTTTAATTTAAAATTGAAAGGTTTGTTGCATTTATAATTTTTATGTCAAGCTCTTTTACAATGAAGTTTGAGAAGAGTTCCCTTAACATAAATTGATTAATTAATTGCATCAGTACCCTGTTTTCAAAACAGTACATGTTCCAGATTTAGTATGAAATATGAATAAATTTAGTTAGAATATATACAATAGAATATTTTAATTTTCAATGAAAATAAAAAAAACAATCAAGAATATAAGCATTGTATTATTAATTGATAATGAAATTTTTTTGGAATGAAAAAGTCTTTGTGAAAAGAAAACTTAAGACAATTCTTATAAATAAAAATAAACATAAAAACAAATTATAAAACCATTTTCAATTAAGATTTTTAAAAAATTGCTATTAAACGAAAAACATTAATGCACAGCCTGTTTTGAGTCAGGGGGTCCTGAAAGTAAAGGCTTCATAATTTCATAACCAAAGGCAGGACAACATTAGTATTTTAACAATAGCATTATGGTCAGCATTGCGCGAGGCCATCTTTACTTACTAGGAACGCTGTATTCATTGATCAGAAGCTGGATTAGATTCCAGCCCCCACTGGGAATCGAACCCCTGTCCTACACAATGACAGTTCAATGCCTTAACCACCGGCAAAACTTTTTCATTCAGGCAAAAATTACTATTACAACACAGTAATACTTTGTAAAGCACACAAGTACTCAAAGTTTCCTAGTTAAGACTGGACAGCCCAGTTAAAGTTTCACCTTTACGTTGGCCAAAGGCCAACTCATTGTCTTCTGGCTGCTATTATGACTATCTAGCTTCACAATTGCCACCTGAGATCATTACGGTGAACAATACTAATTATGTTCACAAAAGCTGCAGTAACTAAGGGGATAAAGCGTTCCTTTCCCTAGTTCGAATCCCAGGGGAGGCTGATTGCTAGTTAATATCAATTCTGCTCCCGACTCAGACTGACCACAGTGGAGATGTAAAATATCCTCAGTGGTAGATTGATCATAGGTTAGAATTCCCTTGCTGTCGTGCTAACAATGAGAGGTTTTCGTTTTTTTTTTTTCTCTTCATGTAAAACAAATGTGGGTTAGTTCCATCAAAAAGTCCTCCACAAAGGCTAGCTAGAACCAATGCTTGATCCAGGAATTTTCTTGTCTTCTGGGTTGGGTTCTGAATTACAAGGCTACAGAGTTGAAGGCTGATAGTCCTAAACTCAGAATTGGGTCGGTTGTTCAACGCTGGTTGTAAGATAAAATTATGTTTAATTAATACAAAAACATGTGAGCACCAGTTATACTGTTGTACCACGAAAGAATAACTACACAAAATACCCATTAAAGATTCATACAAATATTACCTTCTCCACCCTCGATCAATTAGATTCTGGTAGTCTGTTGTAGTTAAGGTGTGAGCCCACATTCCTAAGAATAAAATAAAAAAATTCTTAGAACTAATTATATTTGAAAATTTTTATTTCATATATTACAAATTAAATTTCAATATGAATATACTATTGAGATATGACTTCAAATTCCCTAACACCTTTTGAAATTATATAACAAAATGTTATAACTGTATTTTATTTACTTACCCGACTTGTTTTTAACTTATTACATTCTAAAAATTAACTAAAGTATAGAAACCTTACATTATGCTCTTCAAAAGGATAATGTGATTAAAAAGGATCTCAAGAAATTTAACATTTTCTTTATATAATATAAAGGAGTCTTAATTTTAAACTAGCTAAAAGTGCACTTAAAAGTTACTCTCATTCTCCTTTGACAATAATTCATGACCAAGATTTTTCTTTTATAATTATACTATTTCTTTTATAAGGCTTTCATATCTAAAATACTTTTGACTCGGAATAATCAAGCAACATGAACTTACATGTGCAGCTTATTCAAAGTTGGCTGTGGATAATGAGACTCTTGTGATTAATCTTATATTGCTTTATACTATTCTAAAATTAAAATACCCAAAAAAAAAACTTTTTTTAAACCTTATTGATTTTTTAATTCTTGAAGTAAAGGATACTATCTATAAATAATACTGGTAGAATATGATGGTGAGCAATAATGAAGGAAGTGAACTGAAAGAATATGATTTAATTGGTGGTTTAAAATACATCTATATGTAAAGTACTAAAAAATTAAAACATGACAATTTTGCTTGAAAAATTAAAATGCAATAATGTGTTTTAGTTTTAAACAAAAAATATAATAAAATAAAACTTTCAAAAAACAAACAATGAAGCTAGGTAACACAAGTCTAACTTTTTTTAAGCATATTACCAATGAAATTACATAGATATAAGATAATGTATTTAAACCTTATTACAATAAAGATATGTAATGTTTTACTACTGATTATGACAGTAAAACTTCATATATTTTAAACAATAAATCTTTGAATTGTATTAGATGGATAGGATAAATAACAAAATGAAGAAAAATAAAACTCTATCCAGTGCTTTAATTTGTAAATAAAAAAAAATATTTAATTATGAGAATTTAGATTTTGCATGAACAATAAAGAAAAGCAGTTACAACAATATACCTTAATGGCAATAAATACATTTTAAAATTCTTTTTTTAAATAGCAGCAATTAAAAACAAGATACTTTATGTTTGATCAGGATTCATATAGACATTAAAAAATTGGTAGAAAAATAATAAATCATTCTCTGCTTCAAAACTGTGGAAGATTTTTCATTACATAATCAAAACTATAATATGTCTGATTATGAGGTGATATTTATGCTCTTTTCACATTGTATGTCTATGTTGTTTACTCCCCCACAATGTTTACTCCTATTTCACTTGAATAAGGTTTTTTAACATTTCTATAATCATTAAAAAAATTTAATACAGTAGGGAACCGATTATCCGGAACGATCGGGACCATCGATATTCCGGATAACTGATTTTTCCGGTTTTCTGAATCGCTAAAAAAAGCCGTTTTAGTTATTGTTAAAACCAACTAAAGAAAAGAAAAATTGGAAATAATCTTAAAAAGAAGAAAAAACGATGAAGTAATACACTAATGATTATTACCAAAATGATGGTAAAGTAAACATCTTTCAAAAAAGAACGAAAAATCCTAAAATCTTATGAGGAAAAAAAAAAAATTTTTTTTAAAAGTAGCGGGAAAATTTATCGAATTTCGTTCCGGTTTTTTGGTTTTCCGGTTTTCTGATTTCCGGATAACGGGTTCTGTACTGTATATACATGAAATAAATAACTGGATGAGAAAGCTTGATCATTGACTTTTTATTTAGAAATGAAAATTGTTGTTGTTATTGTTGTTAGACTATAAAAAGTGGTCTATTTATGAAAAATATCTATGTGATAAAAATGCTAGTACATATTTATAATGGATATTTCTTTTGATTCACTTCAGCTTTAAGAAGGCAATGTGCTTTGACTTCTGAAACTAATGTGATTATTTTTATTATTAATATATGATAGACAGAACTATATTGTTAATTCTAAAAAATTTCTTAATATTAAATCACATGTACCACTTTATTTTTTCCATAAAAGAAAAGGTTTACCCTACTGAAAATATTCTCCATATAAATTATTTAACTTTGTAATTTTACATTATAGTTATATTACTTACAAAATTTATTAATTATTAGTGAAAGTTTCATTCGCGTTGGTTTAAAGATATGTTTGATTGATTTTCATTTAATATAATATTTTGTCAAATAATAATAATATTTTGTCAAATGTAGCCAACAGTGTGAAATTTACTTGTAATATAATCTAGCAAAATATAAAAATATTAATAATTAATAGCAATTTTTGTTATTAAACAACGGATATATAAATATGATATTAAAAAATTTTTGGTAGTAATTTTTTTTTATAATTTCAGAAGAAGAAAAAAAATATTTTATACATTTAATGTGCTTAGTAATCATGGACAATAATGATAGACAGTTTATATTTAGTATTTGTATCGTATACTTAGTATTTTGAAAAGTTGGGAAGAAATATGTGTTTTATTTTTTATATTTGTTCTTTTAATTCCTTCTTTCTTATTTTTCTGTTCAAAAATAACTTTATAAAATAATTTTAAGAAGCAATCAAGGCATGATTACCATTAGAATAAAATGTATTGCTAGATTTACAATAACCACAGGAATGACCTTCCTGGCCAGAAAAATATTCAACAATGCTCTGCATTATTAAAATAAAAATTCTCGGGAATCACTTAAATGAGATTTGACAGGTGGTCATAAATTTATATTTATTATCATAATATCGCCACGAAACATTTATTAAACAAGGGCTTTGTTTTTCAATCAATTGATCTCAACTCAACAACCAAAACAAAAACATTAAGTGAGAGTGCAGGGGGGGTGGGAGAGGAACTGGAGAACAGTAGTGAAAATGTTACGAGGAAAACCAGTTTTTAGCAGACTAATTAGCGGATGTATCTGTAATAGAAAGGAAATATGAAGTTCTAGAAAAGACAAACGGAATTTTCGACACATAAACTTCAAGTCAGGTAAACCCAAGACAAAATTTATAATTTGTAATTTTCATAGCTTTTATTCGCTATAAACTGTAACCGCTGGTGTCACTTTAAAATGTAAATAAACAAATGCATATGTAGAAATGCGATAATAATCAGACCACTTAATTAATTAATTAAATAGAAATGAGGAAACTCATTGTTTGCACAATAACTTAAGGGAAAGATGTGACAATACACTGCATTTTTACCACACCATTTTATTGATTAAATATTTTGTTTTCTATTATATATTTAAAAAAAATTCAGATGCATTTTCCTTAAAATTCCTCAAAAATCATGTTAAGTTTTGTAGGTATTATTATGATGTTAATAAAAATGATTTTTGACTTTATCCATTATTACTAAATTGTTATTGATTTTTTTTCTATGAATATTTGTTGCATAATACTTTCAAAATTAATAAATATTTTGAGTATATATTGAGAATAATACTTTTTAAAAACATAATCTGTACATATGTCCAGTAATAATTAGGTATAAACAGTGGTGTAATTAGAGAATTCTTTTCAGGTTGACCCCGGCACTTAGACAATCCCAAATACAATGATGTTTTTCTTTTACCTTAAGTCAACTTTTCGAATCCCATAAATTTTATAGAGATTATGGTATCGAATCATACGTAATGAACATTCGTTGATTCTGAAATATCGATGCATTTTAAGTAATGAGATAGATATTTCAAAAACTGTAACAAAATGAAAACTCTTACAATATACCGTAAGGCTACAAATTAAAAAAATTCCAGAACATCATCTGAACGGAATTTAAAATCGTTAGTGGTGATGTCATACAGATCCCACTCTGCAATAGATTCTATTTCATCCTCGTCTACTGAGTCCTACAAAAAGTTCTCATCATCCTGAATTCACTTTTTTAAAATTTTGAAATAACATTTGTCAAATCTACATTTTGCCAAATTTTTTAATTTCATGTTTGGTTCATTTTAGCAGGTGACTTATACACCTGACATATCAGAAGTTTGATGTCTTATTATTAAAAACTTAATACACCAGGATACTATTTTTAAACTGAAATTGATGAAATCAAATATTTCCAGGATGGTTAATTGAAATTCCTACCTAGACAAAAACGTTTCCAAAATTTATATTCTAATGATTTTTTTAGTTATAAAAACTAATAATTTGATGGCAAATAAATATTATTTTGTCCCACAGCCACTGAAAAAAGGGAAGGATAACATAGTAATATAATCTTCCCTTATACTTTAAAGAGCTTTTGAGATTGTTGATTAGAAAAGATATATTACTTCTGATAAAGTAGGCATGATATATATCAGTTGATTTTTTTTGTTTAAAAAAAATCAGTGATTATAGCTTTCTGTTAGTTCTAGGTATAATAATTTACTGTTCAATAAATATTTTCAATTCACATATTTAGTTTTATGTTTATTTAAATATGAGCACTTTTAAAACTAAGGAAAAATGTAATCGATGTATATAAAAAAATACTTGCTCTGCCCTGAGTAATTTTGAATAACTGATTTTTTCTAAAATTTATTCCTAAATTAATTTATTCTTCTTTTGATATTTAACTGAAATTTTGTATTTGTTTTTACAAATCCATAAGAGTGTTAAGCTTGAATAAAAAGTATGATTTTAACTATTCAGAATCATAAGCTTGTAATAATTACAAAAATATTTTTACCATTTTAGTTATAAATATTTAATACTTTAGTTATAATATTGTTCTTGATTAATAATGGACACTCAGCACTTTTATTATTAAATATAAAAAATTTAAGACTTAGACTTTTTAAAATAATCCAATTTTTTAAAAATATTTATTTCATTTTTTATCATGAATTTTGTCAATCCTGACTCAGGAACAATATGAGAAATTGAAAGATTATGTTTTTCAATTACTTCTTTAGTTTTTTGCTACTTTATCATGTTTCAAAGTTCAGTTGACCAGAATTCTTTTTTTATGCATATTTTTAGATAAGGTTTAGAATTGTAATATCTCCATTAGTAAAACACAATTTAAGAAGAATGACACCTCAAGTTCAACAAATAACTACTGAAGTAATAAAAAATCCCTTGGCTTGCATAGTGCAGCCAAATGATTTCCCTCTACAGGTATGTGTACCTTACATATTACAAGTATATATTGTATGTAATATAAATTTATTTTATTGGTGTGTCGTAATTATATATTACTTTATGAAATACATTGAAAATATTTGTTTTCTAAGAACTATACTGTTTGGCTAAATTAGGTTATTGCAAAACCTTATATAGGGCAATAGACCAAAATATCCAATTATTCCATTTATTTTATTAATAAAATATTTTTAGACTAAGATTTTAAAAATATTTTATTAGCTAATTCATTTAAAATAGAAATTTTATTACATTTCCAAGAATTTACTCCAAAACAATTTTAAAAAATAACTTTCATTATTTTAGTCATTGTTCTTAATAAAACTCAAATAAATGTTTGGAAAATGTTTCATGTACCTTATTAAATTCATTAATTGTATAGGTTCACTGTGAGAACACAAAAATCCATAAGGTGGAATTTTAAGCAGTAATTTCGATAATATAATAAAAAATTTGTTAGGCATAGCATAAAAATATTAGAAACTTTTAGTTGAATTATTTCTTTTGCTTTTAAAAATTTTGCTCAAATAATATTCCGTCCAATTTCTTGATTTGTAAAAAATTTATATTTAAAATTAATTATTAGGTGTATTTTATTAAATTTTTGTAAGTATTTTTATAACTGATTATTAGATTTTAAGAATTGTTTTAAAGATAATTTAATTTGAAATACACTTAAAATTAAGCATACCTTTACACTGTACATGCATGTAAAATTATATGTAGCTTTTGAGCACCAGTGAAGTTTAAACTTCACTGGTTCAAAATGTAACATATTTACACAGATCTATCTTTGATCTTTTAGTCAAAAACTTATGAATTTTGCCAAGAGTATATGAGTCTACCTTCTCAGCAAAGAATAGAAATGTTAAAAGAACTTGCTGTTAAATATGAATTTGATAGAGATGCTACCAGAAAAGCTGCTGAGTCTTATTTAACTTCTCATGTAAGTTTTATGTTTTCTTTGTTAATAAATGACAATCACCATCTATAAATGTGTTGTAAGTGACAATTATAAAAAGGCTTGTTTTTTTAGGTGGTTATTTATTATAACCAAATTACAATAGACTGTTTTAGTATGATATAATCACTATTCAAAAGTTATCTTAATAAATATTGTTTCCATTTTTTTTTCATTATTTTCCCTTATGTAACTGAAATTGTTATGTATGTTTAAAATCTATAAAAAAAAAAAAAGGAATACTAAATAATAGCACCAAACTTTTATGCTAAGCTGTTCTCAATGTACATTATATTTTGGAGTTTCTGGAAGAAATATTGAGAAATTAAATATTGAGATTTAATTTCTCAATATTGAGAAACGTTGCTGTTTAGACATAACTATTGAGTTATTTAATGACTTAATTTAAATATTGAGAAATTAAATTTAAATTTCCTTAGTTTATGCTAAAAACTTATTGAACATTTAAAAATCACAAAATTTTAATGTTTGTTATTCAAAACCTAATGTTGTCATTATTTCTTTCAGGATAAAGGAACAGCTTCGCAACTCAAAGCTGCTGACAGACTCAAGTCTACTTTGTCTCCTAATTATGCTTATGCGTTCAATCGTATACGCAAAATAGATGGTGGTGTTAAATTTTTGGTTGATTTAAGAGAAGATCTTCTCGTATGTCAAATATCTTAATAATCTTTTTAAATTTTAATCGAAATTAACTAAAAATCTGAAGTTTATTTCTTCTTCATTTGATTTTGCTTTAACTTTAAAGTTTCTCAAACTTACTGTAGGTAATGTTTTTTTATGACATATTTATTTTATCAATGTTTGCTTTATTCTAATCTCATAGCTTTATTAGCAAAACTCATTGTTCCTTTATAAGTCTATATGACTCATCATAACCAGTGTTTGGAAAATGTTTTTATATTATGCACGTATTTTTAGAAATTTATTTAAAATAATATAAGATGCAGAATGCTATTTAAAGTGTGCAACTATTTCTTATTTTGCAGAAATACTTTGCATTTTAGTTTTATTTTCTGCCGAGCTGCTAGAAATCTAATGGGCGATCTTCGTCACTTTCTGCCCCTGATTTCCGTGAATCAGTTGATTTAAATTTGTTATTATTCATTTTTGTTATGATAAACTGATTCTTGGATTTTAAAAAAAAAAATTTATTGTTTTAAGAGGCATAATAAATTGTTTAATTATAGTCGTGATATTTAATGTATTTAAGCAAAATTATAAATTTAGTATTTATTTTGTCCTTTAACTTAGCAAGGAATTTTTGGGAAATATTTTGACTATTTATTATTATCGTACGTTGTAATGAAGTTAAATTTTAAATAAAAGTCCTGAGCTATGATATATATGTTTATTTTTTATTTTATTTTTACTCTTCATTACCTGAAATTGTTTCTGAGTAAATATTTTAAATTTTAATTAGAATATTATTGTAATGTCTTTGTAGTAAAAACTTTGGTAATTACTAATGCCCTTTTAGTGGCAGCCGTATAATCTTTTTAAGTTTACAAATAATTCAATGCTAGTGCTTGCTGGCCAGTGTTGTAGTGCAAAAAATGTTTTACTGAAAAGCAAATTATAGCACTATTTCGTGGGAGGATGGAATCTAAAATTATTAAAGATAATTTTTGATTCCATCCCCCACAGCATCAATTATTTAATCATCTGAAATTATTGATTTTTTTCTACATTTTCTTTGCTTTTATTTATTATACTTTCAATAATTTTACTCTCCTGTTTAGATTAGTTTCAACTGAAAAACTATTCTAAACATTTTTATTTGCATATTTATTTTTCTTTCTTAAATATCAATTTACAAATTTTTATTGACCCCTTCCTTCTTGCTCCCGTAAAAATGATGGGCCGAGTTTTCGCCCGCTATTTCTCGATCCAGTGATATTGACGGGCTGGAGTGTTCAGTAGTAACGTGCCAATAAGAATAAAACTAATTCATTTCTTTTGCCTGGGAAACATTTTATTTCTCATTTTACCCCGATTACAGTACCAGGATATTTTTAAGGTAATTGTGGATAGTTAGTTTCTTTTAAACTAGTTGCAACACTAATCAAATAGGTAATACAAATACAAAAGCCAAAAGAATAGGCACTTTTATGACTGTTTTCTTGAAAATTAGCTGATCGTTATGGGGTTAATCAATCTAATCCTGTTGCTGGCTACAGATATGATTGCTACTCCAATTGTTTCTTTTATTATTTTAGCAAAACTGATTTATTCAGAAAAATTTATTATTTTAGACCAATTTTAGCAAATTGCTATTGCCACATCTTTTTTTTTTTTTTTTTTTACAATGTTGGGGTCTGCTATTAAAAAGCTTTTTTTTATGATTGTTTCAAACAAGTTCCTGTTTCACTCCAAAGAAAGCTTGAGAAGTTTTGATAACTTGAGAAGTTATCAAAACTTCTCAAATTTGCATCATAACTAAATTATTTATGAATTGCTAATTTATTTGTATTTAGAAACTTCCTTTCTAATTATAATTCCAAGCAGGGTAAAATTCTTACCCCACACCTAAAAGCTTTCAATTCTTGAGTTTATGAAGCTTAAAAAATGGTAATGGCATTTGTTTACATTATGTGCACTAATTTTAGTTTTTGAATATTTCGATTTTTCTTGTAAAGTTTTCATATCATTTATTTTGATCTTGATTAATTTTTTGTTATTATTAAGTTTCTTTTTTATTTACTCATTTGTTTTTAGAAATTCTTACCTTCTCTGGATTACAATGATGATGCCACACACCATTTAAAAGGTCTCAATAATTATTTGAAAGAAATTTTATCATTTTCTTTTAATATTGGATTCCTAAATGTGGAAAGGATCACATGGGATTCTTCCTGTAATATGCTCGAAAAGGTATGTGGCATACTTATAAATAAATAATTTAGTTTAGATTGTTGTCAAAATTAATTGTGCAAGTTATTAGTTTCAAATAATGTTATGATAAATAATGCTGATAATGAAATTATTTTAAATACTTTATTAATAACATTTACACTTGCAAGGGAAGTGTGTATCTAAAAAATTCCTATTTAAAAAAAAGTTCAACTTAGATTTAAAAGCATGTTTTGAAAAACCTTTGATGAGGCATAAATTACTAGATCTGCCCCTAGGGTGAAATGTGCCCCGTTGAAGTGTCAGTTCATTTACTTATAAACTAACAGAATATTTACAAGGAATGTGCATTTGTGGTGTTAGGCTTATGCTGTCCACCTTCTACCAGAGAGGTCTGGGGTTCAAGACCGAGCTGGGTGAACTGAACTTTCTTTTCTTTGTTTTTTATTAAAAGGTTGATAATTATTTAATATGTTTTATTCAATTTATAAACTGTTATTTTTAATTTAAACTAATTTTTTTTTAATTTACATTTTTAGAAGCAAAAAAATTAACAGATGCTTAGTTATTTTTAACTGAAAAATAGGGAATATTTTTTTAAAAAATTACAAAATTTTAAATTAAATTTTGAATTGTGATTTTTTTTAAAATAATCCAAACATTTAAATAAAAAAAATTTAATATCTATTAATTTTTTTGTTTTTGCAAATTTTAATTTTATAAAGATTAGTTTAAATTAAGAAATAATAATTCATAAATTGAATAAAACATATTAAATAGTTATCAAACTTTTTAGAAAAGAATATTAAAGATGAAATTCAATTGTCCCAGCTGGGATTTGAACCATGGATCTCTCTGGTAGGCAGACAACCTAACCATAAATACACATCAACTTGAAAGTTTTTGTTAATCTATTAGTAAGTTAGCTGAAACTTTACTAGGCCATATTTTACCCCAGAATCAGATCTGTCTGCTAATTTGTATCCTATCTAAGGTTTTTCAAACATGCTTTTTCATTTAAACTTTGTTTTAATAGGAATTTCCACGATGTGTACTTCCCTTGGTAGAGAATGTTTAAATAAAGGGATATTTATATATATGATATTTTTGCTTTGTTCCTAACTTATAAATTATAAAATTTATAACAGTCTTAAACCTATTGTTCTAAAGAAACGTATATGTGTATCATAAATCTAATGATAACAGTGAGAGATCCTCCGGTTAATTATTCATTTTAAATAACTCAGGTTAAGAAATGTGTTGAATAAGTACATTGTAGATATGTATACAGTTTTCTTCTGTTTGATAGAGGAGTAATACTGAGGTAAATCTCCATTTGAAGATTCAGCATAGCTAAACTGCAAAATATACATGAATCTCAGTTCTTCAAAAGAAAGACAAATGTATGTGACCTGATATTTTAAACTAATTTTAACTCTTTTTGGTATGCTCGATTTAAATAACCAAAATGTTTTTAGATATTCTAATGTTTTGAATTTCATTGTAGGCTTGCTGAATTTTCTAAAAAAGTTGCTGCATTTCAAAGAGCTATAGCAAATGTCTAAAAGTAGGACATAGTGATTTTAAATAACAAAACTTTTTTTTTAAGCCAATTCAACAAGTAATAGCCTAAAGCTGTTTAAAAATTTCAAGTAACAGACACTCCTATAGTGGTATTGGGAAAATAGCATATGCTATGCTGAGAATCTTAAAATAGAACTGATAAGGAAAAACTATTTACTTATTGCTAGATAAAGTCAAAAACCATATAAAAATAACAGGTGCATAATTATGTGTTGTTTTGTATCATTTGAATAAATCTATTGAACTGTTATTATTGTAGATCTCACTTTATGAAGCTGTTCATCCTATTAGAAATTGGACTGACATTAAACAGCGTGTTGGTCCTTATAGAAGATGTTATATTTTTACTCATAACAGCATGCCAAAAGAACCCATTGTTGTTTTGCATACAGCTCTGACTAATGAAATCTCATCATGCGTTAAAGTACGTATTAATCTTTATGTCTTTTTTATGTCTAAGAATATTATTTTTGAAAATGGCTTTACATTTCCTCTTATGTAAAACATAGCATTTTTATGTTAAATAAAGACTGCAATAACTGTAAAAAGAAGCGTTATTCCAAAGTTTGGAGGCTGGACTTTGCTTCAAAATATTCAATAATATGTTTTAAATTCAAATTTATTAAGTTTATTGAATCATAATTTCTTTTAATGTTTATTGATGAATAGCATATCTTTGTAAAGTCTGGTTGCATATTCTAGATCTGTGCTCCCCTACTTTTTTATCTCTGCGGATTGATCAATGTTTGATAAATTAAAGGCTTGATTGCTTGCCTACTTCATAAAGCACAATTATGGTCATTTATTCTAGATTAATTTGATTTTTTTAAAAAAAACTTTTTTCTAACACAAGATTATAAATCTCTTTAGTTATACTCTATCTATAAAGTAATAGGTAGAAGTGCAACTGTCATCAGTGCTAAGACATTATTTTTGAGTCTCAGCACTAATACATTTTTAATTTTAGTGCTTTGCTCCCCCATCTTTTTATTTATGCTTTATACTTTATGTGCTGTCATTAATAATAATTTTTTGTAAATTTTCTTTTTAACTTTAAATTTTTGACTTATACAAATTAACCTTTCTATTAAGCATTCAGCACTTTTTTTAAATTATATTTATGACATTACATTTAAAAAATTATAACCACTTTTATCTTTGACAGTAGTTTATAGTTTAGTTCTTCAATAAAATATTATTCATCGCAATAAAGCAATTTACTTCCTCATGGTACAAAAAGTTTAAATCTTATGTTCATAATATTATTTCAGCCATTTGTGCGACAAGACAGGAAACATTTGAATGATAAAGTTATTTCTCAATCAAAATGTGAAAAAGAAGATCCAAATAATATACAAGCTGCTATTTTTTATTCCATTACATCTACTCAAAAAGGTATATTTTCCTATCTTAACTAAAGAAGGCTATACTTTTTGCTATATATCAATGCAGAGGTCCCCAACCTTTTTGTACCTAAGAGCAAATACCAGAATATCGGTCGAATGGCGGGCACCATTTATTTTTTCAAGATAAACTTATAGTTGATAGACATAGTAATTATACATGCTACATATAGGGGAGAGTCGGGTAGCCCCGCCCAGTTAAGGAGTATTGCTTATATTTCTGTCTAATATTGAGTAATAATCAATATTTTTGTATGTTTCTATTGTTTTATCATCTAATTAAATAATACAAAAAGAATAAACCAAAAAAAGAATAGTTTAACTTTAAAAAATAGAAATTGAAAAATTTGACTACTGTATTCAACAAATTTTCAAAACTATTATTTACCATGTTACCAGCTGCATAAATACTTGAAACTTTGAAAATAATCTTTTTTTAATATAACAATTAATGTCCGATGGCCCATTGACTTGAAAAAATATTCTATCCATATGAAATTGACAGTAGGCGGGGGTACCCGACACTCCCCTAATGAACAAAAAGTTTAATTTTAAAAATTTATTTACCATATGAATATAAATAGTATTAATATCCTTGTGTAAAATAAGTTATTGCTAAATTGCTTTCAAAACATACGAAGCATAAAAATTATTTATAAAATATATGAAATGCAGTTAATGTGATATTAATTGCATTTCACTGGCCAGCGCTTCATAATTGGGAGAATATGATGAAATTCCTGCTCGCAGGCAATCGTCAAGGTGTTCATCTGTAAGTCGGGATCTATATTTTGATTTTATGATATTCATTATCGAAAACAATGATTCAAACAAGTATGTGGAACCTAAAAACGACTTTACTTTATATGCTGCTGTGACAATCGAAACCCCCTGCCAACGCCATCTATGAACACTAAAGAGACTCAAATAGAGCAGTTCTAAGTTAGTTTAACTCCATCTCTCGAACCGAAAGCATGTAGGGTCCGAATTCACCCCCACTTAAGTTTTGTTTTCTCCCTGATTGTATTAATGCTTCATTTTGTGTTGTTTTGTGACTTGTAACTTACAATTTTATGTCCTTTGTCCCATTAAAATTCCTTAATCACACCGTTGATTAGAATTCTTTGAGTAGCATGGCACCATACTGCTTCTTTTAAGAATGGAATTTATTTCAGTCAACTATATTACAGAATTTCTCATCTGATATAATAGTTCTGAGGATAATGTCATCCTGAAGATCCAAAACTTCTTTCTTCCCTTCTTCTCGCCTTACTTGAAGAAATTCTGAAATGTATGTTGCTATTACGGTACGTTTATTTGGTTGGTAAAAGGATTTACAAAAAAGGTGATCAAAGGCTCGATTATATTAAATTGTTGATAGCGCTTTTTAAATTGATCTTGAAGCGTTGATAAGCCAATTTCACTGTCACCTATCATTTTTTTATGTTTGGAAAATGCACAAGAGACTTCATTTTCAAATGTGATGTACACAAAAATAACTTATCTCTGAACGAGCCCCTGTCATTCTTGCTATATGTTTGTCCTTTCCCTGCAGCTCCAAGTTTAAATTATTTAGTTTTTCCATTATGTCGGTTAGGAGAGATAAATCTGCGAGGCAAAGAGGATCTCTTAACTCTAAAAATATTTTATTTGAAATATAATTTCTTATTTCTTCAATTAAATGTAGAAATCTATCAAGTACTTTGCCTTTAGTTAGCCAGCATACTTCAGTATGTATTTGCATAGCATTTTAAGGGAAAATAAGAATTATTTTATTGTAGGGCACAAGCAGCGGGCGCACCAAGATCGATCGAGGGGCGCCATGGTGCCCGCGGGCATAGGGTTGGGGACCCCTGTATCAATGTAATGAAGCACAAATAAAGTCATAAAAACAGACATATGTTCTTTCATTTTCATTGTATAAAACTAGAACATTTTTAAATGTTGAAGCATGTAACATGTTCTGTTACATCCATACAAGCATGTAATTTGTCTTTCAAGCATGTCCTTTTTTCCTTCCCTCATTCTGTGTTTCAATATTAACTATATGCCTTGATCATAGAACTGAATTTATAGTATGTCTATTTTTGAGGGTTTATTATTTGTGCTTCATTCCTGTGGTCTAGCTTTATTTTTGTTCATTTGACTAGTCAAAGATTTTTATATTATCTAATATCTAAAGCTTATTTATGCATTAAATAGTTAAGATTTAATAAACTTTTGACAGTTTGTAATAAGTAATTAAATTATTTTAATACTTTTTAATAATATTATCAAATTTAATAAAATTTTGCTATGGCTATATTTGAAGTTATAGAGAAATTTATAGCAGTTTTGCTGTAGAAGTGAGTGTTAATTGAAACAATTTTCTGTCTTTTTTTTCACTCACACAACTTAAATGTAAGGATTTGAAATCATTATTTTTTATTTTCTTTTATATTGAATATATGAAAATAATAAAAAATGTAAGTTAAAATTATTCTAAAAAGCTTAAAGCTGCAAATGTGCCTCTACTACCTACTATACCAGTGTTCCCAACAATTTTTACTTCATATACCATTTCCAAATAAAGAAAGCTTTAATGTACCACTTGAGTTTAAATTATTTATGAAGGTGTAAAATTAATTGCGTATTTTTAACATCTACAAATTTTTTTTAAATGCACATACTTTTATAAATCAATAAACGTTTGACTGTTGAAACATACTATCAAAAATTTATGGAAAAAATCAATAATCAAGATACAAAGGATGGCAAAGGAAATGCGATAATATAAAATTCGAAGGAAAAAAAACATCAAAGAAAATATTCTTATAATTTAAACAACTATTTTACGATTCAATGATTTCGATTTTAGGATTATTTCCTACTTTAATTTTTGATATATAATCAGTGAAAAATTGTATTTTCACTACTCAGAATATTTCTTTTTAATTTTAAAACAAAATGTTGCAAGATCTATGTAAATTTTGAAGAAAACTATGAAATTTTGCTTAGAGATGATATTTACTCCTTTTACCACCGAAAAAAAATGATTAAAAAGCCATTGTTTGAAAGTTTTAAACTCGAAGTAAATGTTTAAATTTAACAAATTTCGCTATATTTAAACTTTTATTTCTAATATGATGGCCAATTTTGCTACACTTTTCCTCTTAAAGACATTTTACTAAAATCAATGAAAAATTCATAATTTTTACTTGTTTTTGTGAGATTAAAACAATGCAATGGTGGTATAAATTTTTGAAATGCGAGAAAAATTAGATTTTAAATGCTTTTATACCAAACTATAGCTTGTGCCATTTTCATAATTATCATTAAGAATACTGTCAGAAAGCGTGCTTTTCACATTGTTCTATTCTACGTTTTCACAATTCATTCTACAATCTATTTTGGTGCACAGTCCGTCCATAGCGTATGTAAGTGCCAATCATATTACATGTTTGATGAAATACTTGCGAGTATGTCTACTGAGCTGGATTCCGTGAATTGCAATTCTGTTGCATTTTGCAAGATATTCTCAATTTAAGGCCCTCTAATATTGAACTGAAAAATCTCTTAGGATCATTTTATAATGGCCAATATAATCAAGAAAAGAGTTCTTTGTCAGAAACGTTATTTTATCTTGATCATGTAAGACCTTTGAAAATTATTTTGCATTTTATAAATGTATATAAGCCTTAAAAATATTTTTTGAGTGCTTAAAAAGTACTTAAAAGGTGCTTATTTTTGTTGAAAGATTTGGCTAAGCACCCTGTTAGAAATAGCTCATAAAAACTCACAGCAGATATAATAATAGCTAAAATATTACAGCAGTTATAAATACATGCTGAAACGTGTTCTTTCATGTAATGACAAAACCTTAAATAAAGCAGACTAGCGTACAAGTTTTTAAAACAGTAACAATAGTTTGAGTCAATAGGTACAGTATTTTTCCTATGATTATTTGTGTATTTCTCATTTCAAGCTAATTTTGTATAATAAAAAAAAAAACAATTTTTCATTGCAGGCTTACATGGTATTGAGTTAGGAAACCAGTTAATTAAGAAAGCTGTTCAAGAGGTTTTGTCTGAGTTCCCACACGTTAGTAAATTTTCATCTTTATCTCCCATTCCTGGTTTCCGAGACTGGTTGCTGTTGGAGATACGTAAATTGAAAAATGGTTAGCTAATTTTTTTTAAATACTCACTGTTATTTCTCTTACATAAATACTTAAAAATTATTTGTGTTAATTTAATGTTATTTATTTCAGTAATTACATTTATAAGCATATGTTACCAGGACAATAGGGCAGCTATTTATTTTACAATATTTTAATTTTTAAAAAAATGGAGTATTAAAATTTATATTGATTGAGTGTTAACTAAAAATACCAGTTATTTCTTCATCTCAATAAAATTATTATCTTTGTCTATGTTTAGAGTTGATACCGATTTAAAATATACTTCCTCATAAAAATTTACATTTTAGAATGGAAAATATAATGATAAAATTTTTTAAAAAAAATAATAATTTTTTTTTTTGAAATAAAAGCTAGGAAATTGAAATTTTAAATTAAACAGAATTTCTTGCGCAATTAACGTTTTGAAATATATTTTGACACAAAACACGTATTACATGAAACATTTTGACACATGACAAAATTGGTAAAACTTATTTTGAGTATTAGTTCTTACTCATTGGTAAATTAATTATAAAGTTTCTTTCTCAGCATTGTCATTCAGATATTGTCCAAATAAGTTATAATTTATTACGGTATACTTATGAATACTACTTCAATAATTTTTATTCATTTATTAATACTTTCTGTTTCTATTCTTAACTTTAAAACTTCAAAAGAAATGCAATGTTATTATTTTTTTAAATATTATTTTTAAAAAAATATTTCAGTCTATTTATTTATTGTTCAACTTATTTCTATCTTTTATGTTAATTTAAATTAAATATTTGTAAATGTTGTTACCTATTCTTGTCTAACTCTCCTCTTGACTTGTAAAAAGTTTCTTACTTTTAAAAGTACTTTTCTTTCGGAGAAGAAAGAGAATTTTTAAATGGCAAATTTAAACACCATTAAAAATACTTTATGTTGTCTAAACGTTGGTGGCTAACCAAGCCGCAATACTTAATTCATAAAGTTGTGACTTCGATTTAAACGCATTGCATATCATTGAAATAAAATGTGTTATTCCAGGTTTGTTTGAGGACACGACTCGAGTTGAACCCAATAAAAGCAATGAATGTACAGTGTGCCAAATAAAAACGGACCATCTTGAATAACTTTTGATCTAATGATCAGATTTTCACATTCTAGGGCTCAATGGTTTGAGAGAGTGACCTCAAATATGCTAATTAATAAGTGCAAATAATATTTTAAATTATGAAATCAGACACAAAAGCGTGCTTTCTCTGAATAAACTTACCTTTCTTTTCATCGAATTCGGATTTTTAACCCCCAAAAATATAGGGGGTAGCCGCAATCTGTAAAACATGGTCCCAACGGATTAAACATTTTGTTTTTTATGTAAGTTGAGTGGTTACTACATCTTTGTATGCAATGTTCAGAAAATTTGTGCTATTTGCTCACATAATAGGTGGGGAAAAAAATTTTATTGTTTATTTCCAACTATTCTTTTATAACTCTGTTACTAATAATTGTCCAAAGCTTCATATTAAGCATAAGGAATTCTATCTCTTAAAAGTTTTTTTTATTCCAGGAACTTCTATAATTACAAGCTTCTTCTCCGAACAAGACATTCAAAATGTAAGAAGCATAATTTCTAATGTTACATCTTCTGAAGTGTGGAATGCCCTGAATGTAGCTATAGCATCGAACAAATGGATAGTTAATGAACAGTTGCGAGAAGCACTTCAACTTCCACTGATGAAAACCTGTGCTCATTACCTTTACAAAGAAAAGAGAAGAAATAATGCCTTAAACAGTGTTGGTAAGTTAAAAACCCAGTGGCATGTAGAGTGGGGTACTTCAGCTCTAGGCATCTAGCCAGACAGGGCATTCAATAGACCAGTAGTTCCCAAAAGGTGTTTTATGAAACCCTAGAGCTTTTGAGAATTCAGATTTTTTTTCTCATCAATTATGATGTTTGAAACCTGTAATTTTATTTATATCCAATGAATAATTTATTTAACTTGAAGTATTTTGATAATTTTTTTTTTTTTATTCTTNACTTCAGCTCTAGGCATCTAGCCAGACAGGGCATTCAATAGACCAGTAGTTCCCAAAAGGTGTTTTATGAAACCCTAGAGCTTTTGAGAATTCAGATTTTTTTTCTCACCAATTATGATGTTTGAAACTTGTAATTTTATTTATATCCAATGAATAATTTATTTAACTTGAAGTATTTTGATAAATTTTTTTTTTTTTATCTTTGAAATTTCAAATAAACATTTAAAAATGGATTCAAATTTTTAAAATCTCTATGCCCTTTTTGTTTTGTTTTACTATTTCAGTTGTGTGAACATTTTTGCTACATTTTTGTTTACAATTTTAAGAAATATTATACTTTCATTATTATTGCTTGCTTGTCAATGCAAAAAAATAGAAAATATAAAAAATAATCCAATGATATATTGAGTAAAATATGAAAAGGATATGCATTTATTAAAAATTTTATTAGTATTTTGCATCACGCTTTTCAACTCAAAATAAAAATATAAATGTTCTTTTGATTAACGTTTCTTAACGTTTGTAACAATTTTTTTTAGAAAACCAATTCAGCTTATTCTATTCATTTTTGTCTTACACATACAGCAGAATCAAATTCAGAACTAGAATGAAAGGCACTCCAGAACTGCGAATTTGAATACCTTAACATGAAATCTAATTTTAAATTGTTTAAACAATAAAAAAAACTTCAATTTTTGCATTAATTATTTTCAAAATACTTAGTAATCTTTCTTTAGTTCATATATTTATTCATAGGTGTCAATGAACTTTATTTATAGTGTTGGATTTCTGTAGAAAGAAGCTGGATCATTTAGTATAAAAATTAGGAACCACTGAATAGTAGAACTCTTAAAACTTTAAATTTATTACTATTTTCGTTATGAAGTAAATTTATTAACAGGTAAATATTTGGTTCGAGCAAAATATTTCATAAATAAAACTGCATGATTTAGATTTAATAATAAAGTTTTAGATCATTACAATTTAAATACTCCTTCCATTTGGGAAAAAAAGTTTTAGAGTAATATACACTTACCTTACATAAATAGAATTTAAAATATGGGCTTAGATTTCTCTTTTCAATTATGTTTTTTTTTTAAAACTAAATTTGGTTCCCATAACGATTTTACTTTTCTTTCCAGGAGTATCTAAAATAAACCTCTAATCAAGAGCCGCGATGGCTCAGGGGATAAAGCGTTCACCTTCCAATGAGGTGAACCGGGTTCGAATCCCAGTTGATACGAATTTTGCATCCGACTTGCACCAACCACAGTGCTGATGTGAAATATCCTCAGTGGTAGCCGGATCATGGGTTAGAGTCCCCTTGCTGTCAGGCTAACCGTGGGAGGTTCACGTGGTATTCCTCTCCATGTAACGCAAATGCGGGTTAGTTCCTTAAAAAAGTCCTCCACGAAGGCAAATTTCTCCCAATACTTGATCCAGGAGTTTCCTTGTTTTCTGGATTGGGTTCAAAATTACAAAGCTGCATAGTTGAACATTAGCAGTCGTAAACCCGAAAGTTTGGTTGGCTGTTCAACGACGGTTATACAACAAAAAAAACTAATCGAGGAGTTTGCTCGAGGCATCCAAATATCTTTGTATGCAATGTATATTATAATGTTGTTCATAATTTTATTATTTTTCTTGTCATTAATACCTGCTAGTTCTTTTATTAGGAAAGATTTTATAAAGTAATAGTAAAATAATAAATAGTATAGCATGAAGAAGAATTTTTTGAAAATTAACATACTATGCCAGCATTTAAAATCCTAACTACCTGATTAATAGGCTATGTATATATATATATATATATATATATTCTAAAATGCAGGAATCAATTATACAGATTACCTTGATAATGAACAGATTTACTAGGGTAATTCGCTTAAGTGCCAAAATATTGTTTCAGTTCTTGAAATACCTAGGTAGTCTGCCAACTGCTTTGGTAATCTACACATTTTTTAGTAGGCCATCGTTAAAGTGAAAATAAAATCTTTGGTGTAACAACAACAACATCTTTGTACATTTAAATTAACATAAAGTTATTTATTTATTTTTTTTGTTATCTAAAAGCTCACGTTATTACAATCAAACGATTAAAGCCATGTTAGCTCAGTGGATAGAGTGTTCGTCTTCCAATGGAACCGGGTTGCAATCCCAGTGATGGCTATTCTATACGAATTCTGCACCCGACTCGCACCGACCACAATGCTGATGCCAAATATGCTCAGTGGTAGACAGATCATGGGGTAGAGTACCCTTGCCATCAGGCTAACCATGGGAGGTTCACGTGGTTTTCTTTTCCATATCGTGCAAATGCGAGTTAGTTCCATCAGAAAGTCCTCCACAAAGGCAAATTTCTCCCAATAATTAATCCAGGAGTTCCTTGTATTCTGGATTGGGTTCAAAATTACAAGGCAACAGAGTTGAACATTGGAAGTCTTAAACCGAAAATTGAGTCGGTCCATCAAAAAGCCCTCCACAAAGGCTAATTTCTCCCAAAACCTGAGCAGGGAGTCCCCATGTCTATTGGATAGGGTTCAAAATTACAAGAGTACGGAGGTGAATATTTGAGTGTAAACCCAAAATTAGATCGGCTGTTCAACGATAGTTATAAAATAAAATAAAATGATTAACACATTAATCGATAAAATAAATCATCAATCACTTCAAAACTATAATATAAAGAATCAAACAGTTAAAAATGTTTTTACAATTAAGGAAATGAACATATTATCCTTCATTTATTTTTCGGTATCTAAAGAATCAAGTCAATACAATTAAATAATCAGCAAATTAGTTGACGAAATTGCAGAAAACTCTCAATTCACACTTTAGTGGATCACCCTAGTTAATCTACAGATCAGCTAGGAAATTTGTTAGGTATCAGCTTCAACATGTATGTTTGAATTATTAATTTTTCCTGGTGGATAAAACAATTTTTTTTAAAACTTTAACTGTACAAGGTGGCAGTTATGTATTGTTAATATTTATCACCAATAAATTTTTATAAGTATTTTTGCCATGTAATTAAAATCTACTTTGAGCATCTGAAACTTATTTTGTTTTGTAATAAAATATTCTTATAATTTGATTGTTTCTGTTATTTTAGCTCATTTTCATTTAAGAAATGGAGCTGTTCTTTGGCGTCTAAACTGGGAAGCAGACCTCTCACCACGTGGTTTAGACAACTCATGTGGAATGATGGTGAATTACAGGTATCTGATATTTTTAAATATGATATATATATATATATATAATTTATTGTAATAATGATTTATTGTAAATATGATATTTGACTGCGGAACATAAATTTATGCTTCCGAATGTGTAAAGTTTATTCCACTCTTGGAGTCTTTAGTTCATACTTAATGTTAAAAAAGTGATTATTAATTTATGCTACCAAATGTATTGTTTATTTATACCTCGTCCCGCCGTATTCAGGGCACATGAGAGTAGAACAAACATTCTACAGACAAAACATACATAAAACATAAGTAAAACACATAAAATTACAACAAGAATAAATGGCTTATACAGAGAATAGAAAATGAAGCTGAAAACAACGTCGAAATTTTTAAGGTAAGAATAAAAAATTATAAAAGTAGAAAGCATTCAAACACTTAAGAAAAACAAAAGGGAAATTTAGAAAAGAAAAGAAAAATTCTAGACTATAATGGAGAATTATTATTATTATT
>NC_092212.1:41309929-41327042 GCF_043381705.1 Parasteatoda tepidariorum | reverse complement strand
TATATATATATATATATATATATATATATGTGTGTGTGTGTGTGTGTGTGTATATTTCTTTTTAATGTTTTTGACTTAACTATTTCTTTTTAGTTTAATTTTTTATTCGAAACCATAATGCATATAAAATCTAAATTTAAAAAATAATTATGATTTATTTATCTATGGATCATTCTCATGAAAACAGTCATTTTATATTGAAGTTCAAAAGAATAATAATAATAAATAAATAAAAGGAATTGTAATTTTCAATCTTACTTTAATTTCTAATTATATTAATACCAAAAAAAAATTAAAAAATATACTTTTGAATTTTAGACAATACTTCAAGTCTCACTTTAGCATCATTTCCTCATTGTATCCATTAGTGAGTGAATAAAAAATTCAACAAAATTTAAAAATAGTAATTAGGCTTAATTGATTTTTTAAACCAATTATTTACAGATATATTTATACGAGAAAATAACTTATAATGATTCACTTTTTAGGTTACTATTTCATTTTATTTTACTTTTAAAAAAGCCATTTAGAGAATGGTAATTAACAACGATGTTACCCAGTTTGATATAATCAAATGGATTCCACAAGCAAAGCTTTAATGACATGTTGTATATCATTTCAATTTTTTATATTTTTGAAGTATATGAAGTTTTCTATCAGCATTAATAAGTTGTAGTTGAAAACATATTGCAATGTAGTTGTAAATCATTGAATTTTTTATTAATTTTGTAATTTAATTATGTTCATAAATTGTTTTGAGGTAACGATGCTACACACTAGGAATTAACTTTAAATTAATTATGTGGTAATATTTCTCACGAAAATTAACTTTCTGAATTCTATATTTCAATATTTTGAAATGAAGCATACAAATTTGTTAATGAATTGGTTATTTTCTTAGAAAGTTGGGAATTGCATTAATATATTTTAACTACATAAAATAAATTAAAATTAGTAATATTATTTTATAAAAATACATTCTAAGAGACTTTCCACCCATAAAAATATGCATAAGTGATAATCGAAAGCCTAAAGTGAAATGAAAATAACTGTTTTTGTAAGAGTGATCCATATTTACATTTTTCAATTTCTTTGTTGTTAAAATTTGTTTAATTTTAGATATTATCTGGAAGACACAGAGATTAACAGTAAACAATATATGGAAGATCATTATATCAGCATATCAGATGATATTAAAAGTCTTCTCAATCCTCCTTACAACAAATCCTCTCTGTAAAATTCTGTAAGTATGTAAGGTAAATTATGATGCATATCATTTTAATATACCTAGTACATATCCAATACTATGGATATCAAATATAATTTATTCTTTAAATTAAATCATTTATCATCACAACATATAATTTTTTCATTAAATTCAATTTATTAAGTGTGTAAATTTAAACTATACACTGTGGTAAAATGTTGATGCATTTTATTAAAGAGATATGATCCAACTAAGAGGGTTTCCAATAAAATATTTTTCATTATAATAAATTATGAAGAAAGAAATCAAGAAAATTAAGTAGAAAAAAGCATTGTATCTAAATTCTGAACAAATTCTCTCTTATTAAAGAAGTTGTTTATTATCTATATCTATTTGAATAATTTTTTTTTTTTTTCAAATTATGGTACAATAGCTAAAAATGCTTAGTTTTCATTTTGAAAGTTGATAATATGTAGTGTATGCAAGTTCTAAAAAAGTCTGTGTGTTCTTTGTATCAAGTTGAGAACAAATATTAGCTATGCTTACAGCTACCATTTGTATGCTTACAGTTACCACTTACAGCTATGGAACTTAACAAATTAAATGTTGCACTTTGTAGCTTAGTTTTTAAAAAATGTATCAGAATTTTAAAAAAAAGTTCTGAAATTAGTCTTGTGAACAGCAGTTCAAAACTGATTTCAGATTAAGTAAAAAATTACTAAGTTTTACAATGTGTGCAATGCAAGGTTTTACAATGTGTACATTTACAATGCAAGGTTTTGGAGAAAAAAATTTGCTAATACTTCTACAACCATCTCAAGAAGTTTTTTTCCGTCAGAGTCAACCAGATGCAAGTCATTTCCAATTAGTCACCCGTAATGTTTCAAATCTTTCTCATCGTCATCAAACCATTTGAGTGGAGGGTTTGTTGTAGGTTAACACCTTTGTGGGGCTGTAATCCTCTGATCTGAATATATGATCAAAAGACTTTAAATTTGATTTGATAACTTTTACTATGTCTGGTTGCTTGTATCAATTATAAATTTCAAGATTGTAAAGAATTCGCAAGAAGTTATTTTCTTAGTCAGAACCCAAATTTTTGTATTTTTCTTTAAAAAATTAGCGGTTTAGGATATGTTTACTCAATATTAAGCTTTCAGCGCAATAGAAGACTTCTGATCAGATTTTAGTTTTATTGCTAATAAGTCATTCTTCTTCTACCATTATAAAAGGAAGTAACTTGCTTTTGAAGTCAATTATTTACAAATGTTTTAACGGTTTCTAGATTTCTGTGTGCAAAAGTGACAAGATAACATCTGTAGTGTAGACAAGGCATTTCAAAGTTTCCCAGTGTATTTTTCAAGTTTTTCTTTTGGTTACATCTGTCATTTGGCTGGACGCTGGTAACGCAAAGCGTGATTGTCCTCTTACGAGTTTTAAATTTTTTACAGTGTTATTTAGATTGTTACCTCAGATAATTAAGGCAACTCAATTAAAGTTCTACTATGATATTTTAAAGAAAACCAATCATTTCACTTAGACTTTTTTTGCCAAACAAATTTAAAATTCTTTTCTCTATTCTGCGCTTGCTTATTTCAGAAGATTATTCTGACCATTTAGAATAATCTTCTGAAATATGAAAATACAAAATAAATTGTTGAGATATATATATATTTACATCTTCCTTTAGTTGAACAAAATATCTTAAAAATACAAAGGATTATCCTAGATTTACAAAGAATTTAATAACTGGAAAAATTTTTTTCAGGTTCCTGAGATTTTGTTTATGGTAAAGGAAAACTTTTGTGAATTTTATTGTCTGTTCTAATGAGTGGTGCTATTTTAAACTTTAATAAAAATAGTGTAACCTTTATAATTAACCTGTTTATCCAGTCATTGTGATATAAATATTTTAAATTGATTAACTAAAATAACATGTTTAGAACATTTTTTGGGGCACTTTTTTACATTTTAGAATATATTTTTGTAATATGTATTTTTTAATTTAATTTTTTATCACTAATTTTGTATGTTTTTTTTCTGTTTGTAATAACTCTAATTTAAGAGAACCAGTAAAAATTTTCGACCCATTGTAAGTTACACTAAGTAATACACTATAGTAACACTATAGTAATTTGAGTCATCTTAAAAATAAAAAAAACTTAACTAAATCGTGTGAAAGTAAGCATGTTTAGCATGAAATTAAATATGAAAGGGTCAGAATCTCATAAAGAAAATCAAGTTATAGCCAATTAACTGTATATATATATTCCGATAGAGATAATCATTTTTATATCTTTTTATTTTTTAATTTTTATTGAAGAACAAAATTTTATACTGTATTATTTATATCATACATAAAATTTTGTCATTGAACTCAGACATATTTTTAATAATGAATATTACTTAATCAGAGATTTAATAAATGAATATCTGAAAATTATTAATAATTTAAATAAACATTTATTTAAATATATATATTTATATGATTCTTGTATAATTATTTATCAACCAAAATATTTTTCTTGAACTTTTATCAACCAAAATATTTTTCTTGAACTAACTTTTTCCATAGTTGAATCTATTGTTATGCAATTTGTCATTAAATGAACAGTGAACCAAAAAAAAAAAGACCGCCCTGAATAACTTTTGATTTAATCATCAGATCTTTATTCTAGGATTCGATCTTATTGGTTGGAGAGAGTGATCTCGATTATGCTAATTTATTAGCGCAGACAATACTTTAAGCTACGAAATTAGACTAAAAAACTTAATAGTTTTGCATATTTCACCATCTCTCGAGAACTTTGTGAGCAAATTGGAAATTTTTTGCACCCAATAATAAAATTTGCTTGTCTAAAGATAATTCTGTGCAAAAAATAAATTTCTGTAAATATTTATTATTTTATTTAATGATAGTCAAAACAATTATGAATTGTAAGGTATAATTTTTTTTTACATCATTTAAAAGTATGAAATTTTACATGGAAAAATACGAAGTTAGAGCGAAATCGGTTAAATAGTTCCTGAGAAATTAAATTTTAATTTTACGACATTTTTAAAATTTGATTTCTCTGGAACTATTCGACTGATTTCACCAAATTTTGTACTTAATTTTTCGACTATTCATTAAAATGATGCAAAAAAACTGTGTACCTTACTGTTCGAAAAAATTTTTTTTTACCATTCTTAAATAAAATTTAAAAAACAATAAATATTTACTAAAATTTATTTTTTGCACAAAATTATCTTTAACCAAGCGAATTTCATAATTGTGTGCAAAAATTATTCAATTCACTTAAAAAGTTTTCGAGATATGGCTAAATACGCAAAAAGTAAAACTAAGATAAAGGGGTCTAAACTTTGGATCACTTCCTTGACCAAACTATGGGGACCATATTTCTCTGACCACCTTCTATATTTGGGGGGAGGGCAGAAATCCAAATCCGTTCAAGTTCCGTTAAGTTAAGAAAGAAGGAAGTATGAAGAATGTTTTTGTGTCTGGTCTCGTAATTTAAGACGTTTGCACTAATTATTTAGTATATTTTAGGCTATCCTCTCGTATCATTCAGAACTTAAAGATACAATCATTAAACCAAAAACTATTCAAATTGGTCTGTTTTTTTTTCTTTGTGTACTGTACAGCCTGCAGTTGAACCTTGAAAAAGTTATCCAGTGTATAAAAAACTAATAAATGTCTGTATAAATGTTGATATTGAACAGAAAATATATTTTGTAATAATAACTTAAAAATTTGTAAATTGTGAAATAATAAAAATATTATTTTCCTTCATAGATAATTCAATATTCTATTGTGTTTTTAAATAAGTTTAGATCATTGAATAGAAGAAAAAAATTGTGGCAATGAATGTAAAAATAATTTAGACGACAGAAGCAGAGAAACCAATTTTCTCCACTTAGCCTGAAATGCCACAATTTTTTCTAGTGGTAGCAAAATTTAAATTTAAATGTATTACTCTTGATTCAGTAAATTGTATAAATCACCTAAAAGTAATTGTAAAAAGTTACCTTCCCAGTGTTACGCATAAGTGATTAAAAAGTTTGTATAAAACACTACTTAGTTCTTATCCCGTGGTTAGGCTTTTGAAGTATTTGCAAAATTCTACCAGTACCAGTTTTCTTTATCATTTAAAATATTTTGCAGAAAGTGGAATGATTTCCATTCCTGCTGAAATTATTTTCATTTCTTGCCAAAATCACAGAACAGAGTTCTAGTACTCATTATAGGTCAAAAAAACTTGTCGAAGAAAATATATTTTTAAAAAATAGAATATCTAAACTGTATAAATCTTGATTGAAAAAGCTAGAATATTTAAAGAAACTTTCCTTACAACAAACAGTTTTTAAAAAAAATAGGATCCTGGGATTTTTTTAAACACTTGAACCCAAGTCTGCGGGTTCGATTCCCAGCCCAGACACAGGATTTTCAGGATGCAGAAAATCCTCAGCCACGGCCATGTTGTATGATTATGCGGCATGTAAAAGATCCCTGGAGTGCCTTATTGGCTCTTGGCATTTCAGGCAAAATTAAATTCCTAGTGCACTTTAGCATCCAAATAGAGTCTCGGTGCTGCCATCTAGTGTGGCAGAAACTAGATGTCCAAATTAACATGACCAACGGTATCTCACCCATTATGGTGATCCTGAAAGAGTGGATACCACCTCTGGAGAACGTAGGTCTGCTCATCGGCAAGACTGATTGTGCAGCTCATTGGAAATAAAATTTTAAATAATTTATTTAGCAAATAAGAAAATCATTTTAGCTTCGACTTCGATAATAAAATTATTAGATTTAAATAAGATCCCAATAGTACTTTGGTGCTTTTATTCACGTTGCACTAGTGCTGCACAATGGGCGATAGTCTGAATAACATTTCTGAGGATGATCCAGAGACAACATACATACATCACATCCAATTTCACAGGAAGGACACACCATCCATCATATCGCAATTAATTTTAGCCTGAAACCGAAGCACGATCAATCTCCGATCAAGATCCTCCAGAGGTATTGATTTGTTACGGGAACTTGGACAGGGTGCGTAGCGTTTTTAATAAGTGCTTAAAGGTGCTTATTTTCGTTTTTTTTAAAGCCCTTAAAGCTGCTTAATTTTCCCTCTTTCAAAATAATATTTTTCCTTCACTATGTTGATTTTTACTTCGAATTATGCAAAAAGACACAGTTCACATTATTCTATTCAACGTTTTCACTATTAATTCAACCCCTATTTATTTCAGCGTTTTGTCAGTCCGTAGCATATGAAAACGCCATTTGTTTTACATTATTTGAAATTTCATGATTTTTGACAATTGTCAAAAACAATGCCAAAAGATTCTTTGACATGACAGTTAAAACAGTCAATTGTCAAAAACTTTCCAACCATGCGTAATTATATTTTTTTAAAGTGCTTAAAAATATTTTTTTAAGTGCTTATTTTTTGTTGAATAATTTGGCTTCGCACCCTGTTGGAGGACTTTGTGACCACGACAGATTACCCGTCTATCTGTAAGTTGACTAACTTATAGAGAAATTAGCTACAAGTTAGTTTTTATTAAGAATAAATAGTTTTTTTTTTTTTTTTTAAATTTGTGAACACAAAATGTAAAAAAATATATATAGAAAATTTGTTTTCTTGATATAATTCATTTTCTTTGAACTAGGAAATTTAAAACGTCATAGAACTGGATGTTTTTAAGCCAATTAAATATATTTAATTGGCTCAATTATCATACATATTTATTGTTAATTTATTTTATTATAAATAGTACACAATACATAATTTTCAAGATAAATTTATCTTGTTTTGTTTAGGCCTAAGTAAAGTTAATAGTAAGGCTAACAAATACAAAGCAGTAAATTATTACAAACAGATTTGCATATGTTTTAAAAAAATTTAAATCATTTTACCCACATATTAAGGCTATTGTTATCAATAATTATGAATAAAACAGTTATTTAAAGCAATGCACTTTAAACAGTTTAGATTCTTTTTACTACTATTTCTTATAATATGAAGAATTAAAACAATTATAAAGAGTTTTAAATGCATCATAATTTCTTAACAGTTTAAATTGTTTACAGTATTCTGATCAAGCTTTTCCATCTCATTATTAACTAAGGAGACATATTCAGACTTTCTAAATTCTCACTTTCAGCTTTTTGTAAGAAAAATTTAATTTGTTTAAAACACACAGAGAAAAAAAACGCCAAGATAACAAGTGAATTATAAAAAAATTAACAAATTTTATTTCATTTTCTTATAAAAATTACAAATAAAGATATTAATAAACAATAAAAAAAAAATCACAACTCTTGCTCAGTTAGTCTACACATACATTGCTATTGCTTTATAGTAAAGATATGCACTTAGAAACTATATCCTGAGGTTAAAAGAAACAATATTTGTTAATTAACGTATTAAAATGGTTATGATATATGTTTTTTAATAAATAATATTCAATCAACTACTGGCGATAGGAATGATGATTCATGGAGGTAACGTTGAAAGCTGATACAGCTATAATCATTGATTTGATATTTAAAAAAAAACGGCTCATTTGTTTTTCTGAACTATACCTTCACCTGAAATATAAAAAAAAATTATTGAAGCGGTAGTTATTTATGTTTAAAAAGTTTATAAATGCATTTAAAAAAAAAAGAATTTACTATGATAAACTTTAAGGTTAGACAAATACATATTAGGTACAATTTACAAAGGTTAGATATATACATATTAGGTACAATTTACAAAGGTTAGATATATTACACATTAGGTACAATTAATAAATACAGTCACGTTAGTTAGAGGCAATCAATTATTGCTGGCCTAATAACCAGTCAGTCAATTAAGTACAGTTAATAAATAACAAGTCAGGGCCTTCAAACCAAAACTATGTTATTTAGTGAAATGCTTGAAATATTGCTGCTGGCATTACAAGCAATGATAAAAGGATGATAACAAAGCAACTGTCAGACTTATTATTCAATTTCTGTAAGCACATGTAATCAAGCTTAACCATGTCAATTTTTTTTAACTATAGTTAATAATAAGCAGCATTTGTACTAAGTTCAAAAAGGCAATCAAATTAAAATGTCTTGAATTATCATGGAAGCGCCCTGTTACAGGAAACTATAAGCATCCAAAAATAAAAGGAAACTATTGCAGAAAATGAAATGGGAAGTTACTGAAGTTTTAAAAACATATTTATGTAAACGTTAATAATGAGGAGCACAATTACCAACCTGTTTAGTGGTTGAAGAAAATGTTTTTCAATGGTAACATTTGTTTCATGCACCATGACAAATCAATAATTTAAACTTAATTAAATAAGATCTATTAGACAGTCTGATATACTTTAGAGTGTAAACACAGTAAATTACAGTTTAGAAAATTTTTCCAACTTTAATTATTATTTTACTACCACACTGTAAAATTTTTCCTGGCGGACGTAAAAATCGGCATCTATCATGATGTGTTAAGCTTTCAACATATAACAAAATATTCATATAGAGCACACAGGGCCGTATTAACCTATAGACACACTAGGCACGTGCCTAGGGCCTACGAAAAACTTGGGAGAAAAAAAATTTTAAAAAAAATCAAACATAGTGGAATCAGAAAAACAGTTTTGTTTTTCTGATTCCACTGCGTTTGATTTTTTCTTTTCACGATAAATTTCGCACTCAATAAATTCTTTTTATTCATAAATTTTATCATTAGGTTTTTTTTTTTTTAAAAATTCCGTTGATCTTGCCTTGTTCCGGGTTTTAATATTTATGCTAGTGCCTTTTTTAACTATCGTTTCGATTCGATAATTTTCAAGTGTTTTTATTTAGATTAATAAGTTTTCCTTTTATTTTATCGTTTCTCCCCGTATAATTAGGTATGAAATATATTGCGTTATTTAATCATTGGTTTTGTTTATATTATTTAATTTAGGAATTGTAATTATTTTTAAAAAATAAATATGAGAATTTTGTATTTTTTAAACTTGTTTTTCTTGTCTAAACTTGTAAATTTTTTATTCTTTTAAATGTTATATTTCAACCATTTTTTTTTCTCTTTAAAGTTAGGAGTACCTTTCTTTTTTCTCTTACTTTATGCATTACACTAGTCGGTATTGCAGATAAAGTTCGATAAACAAATTCGTAAATTAAAATCCATATTAATAAAAGTGTTAAAAAAAAAATATGCAAGAAAATTTCAGCATATATTTTGAAAAGAGGGGAGGGCCCAAAAACGGCTATGCCTAGGGCCTACGAAAGGTATAATCCGGCTCTGTGCCTAGGGCCTACGAAAGGTATAATCCGGCTCGGAGAGCACACAAACATGTATGTAATCGAAATATCTATTTTTTATTTTGTTTTAATTTTTTATATTTAAACTGCTATAGTTATTTTACTTTGTTACAGTGCCACCAGTTAACATTTTTCTTTTCAACAGAAACATTAGGTGCATGATCTACATACAATGTTCATTCATATCTGTTCAATCGAGCCAGAGTTAGAAGTCATCGAGTTTTATCTTAATTTTAACTATCAGATATTTTAAATTGGTATGTCTCAAAAAATATTTTTTTTTATAATATAAGCATAATATCTTTTTAGTAACTTAAAAAAAAACTAAAAATTCCCATTTCAGTTATCTACATCAGTGTTTCCCTAAGTGTGGTACGCGTACCCCCAGGGGTACGGGAACAGTTTATCCGGGGTACGCATTCTTATGTGAAATATCTTGCAACAAACGAAAATTTCAAATTTTTTTATTTAAAAACAAAGCTAGCCATGAAAATTTACGATTACGTATTTCTCTATCGACTATTTTTTGCAGAGTTAACAGTTAATAATTAGTGGTGTCAACAGGCAGTTGTGATTTTTAACTTTTGTGCAATTTTTTTTATAGTAAAAAATCCATTCATATTTTTTATTAGTGGTACCCAGCGCTACGAAAAATTTAGAAAGGGTACACAAAAGTCATAAGTTTGGGAAACACTGATCTACATAATACAGAAGCTGTATTTTATGAAACCACATAAACTTTTTAATATATAATTTCCAAAGTACAAATGTTTATAATTACCCCAAAACAAGCAATTGATCTTTTCTCCAACAAGGTACTGCAGAAACATAAAAAGAATGCTGACCGCAAAGAATACAATTCTTGCTGTCCAATTCATTATTTGCAAAACAGGATATACCCAGATATCCATACCTAATCCCAGGATTAGAGTCCTATAATAATAAAAAAGTGTTAATTTATATTGCATATAAAAAGGGAGTAATCAAAGCTGAAACCACTAAATTAAAATAGACCTACGTTTGTTGTTTTTAAACTATTTTTATATTGGTGGCTGTAAATGTATCTCGCATATCTACTTAAAATCCAGTAAAATGGACTTAACCAAAAATTATCCTTACAACTCTTAAATTATAAGAGTTAGAAACTTGATAGTGACAACTATTTATCACAATAGATAAAAATAAGATACAAGTTACCAAGTTTTACTATCCTTGAACATAGTCATCAGCATTGTATACAATGCGCAAAAAAGAACACCCTGAATAACTTTTGATCCAGTGATCACGTTCTAGCACTCATTTCCTGTGGTTTAAAGGAGTGATTTCAAATATACTAATTAATTAGAGCAGATGTTATTTTAGAACCAGAAACAAAAACGTACCTAATCTGAATAAACATACCTTTTTTTAAAATCAGATTTGGATTCCTTACTTTTAAAATATGGGAGAAAGCCACAAACTGGAAAATTTGGTCCCTATAGTTTGGTCAGGAGAGCTGTCAAAAGTTTGGACCCCTCAATGTTAATTTTATTTTTTGTGTCTGTGGTGAATTTCTTAAACGGATCAAAAAGTTTTTGCACACTACTATAAAATTCATTTATCTAAAGGAAATTCCATGCAAAAAATAATTCTTGGAGATTACTTATTTTTTATTGTTTTATTTAATATTGGTCAAAAAAAATTTAAACTCTTAAGTAAGGTAAACAAATTCTAAAAACTGAATATGAATTTTATATGGATGAATAAAAATGTAATATGAATTTTTAAGAATCATTTTAAAGAACGTAATTTTATAAGGTTAAGTACAAAATAAGTCAAATAGTTCCTCAGAAATCAAATTTTAAATACACAACTTTTTTAAAATTTGGCTTTTGTAACTTAGAATATCATCTTCACTAAATAATTAGCATACTCAAGGTCATCCATTTAAACCATTAAGATTGATCACTAGATCAGATCATTGCAAGCTCAAACTGCAGAACAATCTGAATGGAACTATAACATAAGTTTTAAAGTCCATTAGTTTCAAAGATGTAGGGGAAAAGTGCAAACATTTAGAACCACATTTTCCAGATTTCAAATGTATTCAAAAGTCACGAATTCTCACTAAGAAATGCATGTTTATTCAGAAAAAAATACTTCTTTGAATCTGATTTAATAATTAATCAGCGTATCTAAAGGAAAGCCAATAAATCAAAGGCATATCCAATTTTTTGACCAAAAGTAATTTAGAGTTAAAAAAAAAAATTCTGCACACTATACAAGAATTGAATCTAATTTTAAAAAAATATCTTACATCTCATTAGAAACAAATATATTTGCATAAGAAGTTTAAATTTTTTATTAAGGCGAAATAATCCAAAAGCATCTTAGTTTCTAATAAACAGACCTTTTAAGTTCTTAATGTGTTCCAGGTAGTAACAAGTGAAAGATTTATCCCATAAAATGACTAAATTGTATATTTATGTTTTTTTAACTAAAGCAGTAAAATTTTTCAAACATTGTGTGGTTGAAATATGAATTTGTATTTTAAAAAATAGTAATCCCATGAATAAAATAGAACAAAAATATTTAAATATACTAGTATTTTTTGTAATGTTTTACTTGACTTATCTTTTCTTTAAAAAAATAATTAAATGAATTAAATAAAAACTATTAATGTTTGCAAATGTTTAAACTAAAAATAAAGGAATAGATAATAAGTTACAAAAACATATTAAACAATGCAGAACAAAAACATATTAAACGATGCAGAAATATGAAGTTATTTCGAAGGAGGATTTTTCTTTAAAACACCTGGCATAATTATGCTGATGATTACATAAGAAAAATGAAATAAAATAATTAAAAACTAAAATGCATAAATATCATCAATGACATTATTTGAATCTGTTAGCAATGCAAAACAAACTGGTTTTACTCTGACCTAGATTCTTCGTATAGTTAGAAAGTTACAACAAACATCATTTTTGACCAACATTGGTAAACTATAGAACTAAGTACATAATTATTCCTTTACAGTTTTTTGCTTAAAATAATTTTTTTTTATTTATTTTGTTAAAATATAATGAATTTAAAATACTTTAATGCTTAGCTATTTTTACAAATAAACTGTGCCATATTTTTTTTTAATTACACGTTGTAAATTATTTTAAAATTTTTTCTAAAAAGAAATTAACTTTTTGTTAAAATTCAGATTAAATATTCACTGGTTACAATATGAAACGGTTTGGTGTGTGCCAATTTTCCTAGTTGCTGGGATTTTACACAAGTGCCCCAAAATAATGTGAAGTAGTAGTATAATTTTTAAATAAGAAGCTTCAAAAACTATAATAGGAGTATTTGTCGCTAATTAATACAAAAAAGTAAAATTTTGGATAAAATGTTAATTTTTTTTTGGAGGAGTTATTTCTAATAAAAAATTTTGAAAACAAATTATAAATAAAGTTAGGTTTTGATAGTTAAAGGGCTGAATCAGTAAATAAACAACTTACAAAAGTTTTATGTAGCTTGCCTTTTTTCAGCTGTTAAAAATATTAAGCAAAATGTACCTCAATAGTTAGCAACCTTTTAACAAGTAGTACTGAAACAAAGTTTGATGATTAACATGATTTTAATACAGAGTACAGAATGAAGCTTGATAATTAACAAGATTTTATACGTAGAATGTGGACATGAAGCTCGATAATTAAAAATTATTTTAACACAGAGTACAGAGATAAAGCTTGATGATTAACATAGTTTTAACACAGAATACAGAAATGAAGTTTAAGATAATCTTTGCCAAAAGTGGTAACCTACTCTGATGTCTTTTCCTTTCAAACTATTTTGAAGCTGCATGTTGTAACTCGCAAAGTAGGTTAGTTACAGCCAGTGATAAAAACAAACAAGGTTACTTTGAGCTAGTGATAAAAAATAAAAAAACTATGTATTTGAATGATGTTGGATAAAAAATCTTAACTAATAATCTGGGGGCTATGCCACTGAAAAAACCAATATTAAAAATCACTTATCACCTGGTCAGAGTAACAATTTTGAAGCTGCATGTCATAACTCGTAAACTAGTTTAGTTACAGCCAGTGATAAAAACAAACAAGGTTACTTTGAGCTAGTGATAAAAACTAATTTAATGTATTTGAATGATGTGAGTTAAAAATTCTTAGCTAATAATCGGGGGGGGGGGAANGGGGGGGGGGGTAACGTCACTGAAAAAACCAATATAAAAAATTACTTATCACCTGGTCAGAGTAACAATTTTGAAGCTGCATGTCGTAACTCGCAAACTAGGTTAGTTACAGCCAGTGATAAAAACAAACAAGGTTACTTTGAGCTAGTGAAAAAAACTAATTTAATGTATTTAAATGATGTTAGTTAAAAAATCTTAACTAATAATCTGGGGGTAAAGTCACTGAAAAAAACCAATATTCAAAATTTACTTATCACCTGGTCAGAGTGAAGACTTGCAAATGAATTTTTAAACTAGACATGGCAGTTAATTGAACATGGTACATTAGTGGAAAAATTTAATTTTTAAATACATGGAATTTCCCACCAACCTAGGAAACTGAAAAAAAATTTCAGTTATAAATTGCAGTTGTGTATTTGCATAATAACAATATAAAAAATATATTTAGATCACATGAGTAAACAAAACTTTTCTTACAAAATTTTTTCAAAAATTATCTATGAAAAGTCCATACCATATACCATAGCACAGACCAAATGCAGCAGTCAGTTTCATTCCATCTCTTCTACGTGGATGACGATGCTTTATTATGTATGTTTCGATAAGGAGAACAGGTAAAATCACTGTGTGCTTTAAAAAATTTAAATATCAACACTTCTTGAACATCAAATTGTATAAACAAAAGGTTTTTGCACTTTTTTGAACATAAACAAGAGGCATAAATTATTTACATTTAAACAATTTATTAAAAAGTTTAAATACAAATCTAAAAGAAAGTATAAATTTGCTGTAATGATCAGTATATAAAAGTTAACAAAATAATTTTAACTTTTTATGAACAAGAAAATTTTAGCTATTATTAACAAAGTAAAAATAGACTGTCCTTTGTTTGAGGATTACGAAAATAGAGAAGCATTACATTGTAATTAAAATTAAGTAAATAATAATGTTATCTGGTTTACTTACTAAAATCCTTTTCATTCCAAGGACTTGTGATTTTAATAACTGAATTTAATTAAAATTTTTAAAAAAAATTAAAATTGGAATATCAATTGTCACAAATGCATAAAAACATTAAATTAAAGGAATTAACTAACTTATGTTTACCAGTGTTAATATTATTACCTACTTAAATGTACAGGTCACTGAGGAATGGTTTTTAATATTTGTAAAATACTATGCTTTCTACTGGTTTGATTTTAAAAATCTACTTAAACTATAAACCAGTGATTTACAAATGGTGGACATTTTAATTGTATATAAAATTATTTATATAAAAAAGTAAAATATTCTCTGCTACAATCTGCTGTAGACCATGAGATCATTAGGATTAAGGCTCCATGATTTCATGACCTAACGGCATGATTGTAGCAGTCAGACTTAGAAAAAACAAAAAACTTTCTGCAAACACAAAATTTTAATTAATAAACCTCTGAAAGCAATTTATTGACTCTTACAATTAGCTTCAACGCTTTCAATGCAACATAATTGTGACGAAATATGTTGAAAAATAACTTTTAAAAGTTTTAATTTAAAAAAACAAGAACTATATTGATTATACATATCGGCTATATTTCTTTAAATTTAGCGAGTTCATGAAGATTAAACAATTTATAGATTTCTTTTGCCTTTCCTCATGTTGACTTTCTTCGAATACATAAATATACCTCAGAAACCTTTAAATGCAAACATTTAATAAATATTTTTATAAGAATCGCTTTTCAATTTTTCTACACCTATATAATCTTGCTTTCCTACTCATTTTACAATACATAACAGTAGAAAAAAAATATAAAAACTGAATTGTTTCAATATGTGTTATCGCAAAAAAATACCATAATCAAAATAGATATGTGATACTATATTTTTAAAAAAAAGTAATATATGTATGCATTGGTTGTTTGGAGAGTAATATATATTTGATTGTTTTTTATTAATAATGTGTAATACTGAACATTTTTCCATGAAGGCGACAAATCTTCCACAAATGGTGTTCATTTATATTATGCATGTCTGGTGGCAGTGTGTTCAAAAAAAAAAACAGTAAGTGATCATTTAAAGATTGTAGTTAAAAAAATTTCCAAAAATATTCTTATAATAGAACAATGTTAAATTAAAATTGTAGGTGCATAAAACTGTTAACTTTCAAGTGTTTACAGAAAGAAAGAAAAATGGAAAATCTAAAAAATAAATAATTTTAAGTAATTGAAATGTTCTTAATGCTTAATTTATGATAAAGTATTGTCTGGCAATCAGGAGATGAGCTCTCTCAGAAAGTATGGGGACTTATCTCATTATTACCAGAGAGTATTTTTTTTTTTAAATTATCATTATTTTAGCGTTAAATACAATGAATAGAAAAACTTACAGAAACATGATTCAGCCATGGTGGGAAAACAGGATCAAGAACTTTGGGGAAGATGAGTTCTCTGTTTATTCCATAGAGAATCCAAAACATTGCAACCACAAACTACATCAAATAAATTTATAAATTATTAAAAGAATATAAATAAGTGACTTAAAAGAGCCAATTAAGAATTAAATAATAAAAACAGTTGAATTGATAATTAGATTAAAAAGAAGAGTCTGTAACATTTTTTCAATGTAGTTGCAGTTAAAAAGAAATCTAAGTTTTTTTTCCAAAGGTTCAAGATTCCGACTCGTCTGAAAAATTGGAAATTTATCCTGAATTTATATTTTCTATTGCTTTCGAGTTTATTTTATATTAGGAAGGGGTATTAGTACCAAAAAATTTAAATGCTGTAATCAAAAGTAAAACAATTTTAAGTAACGAAACTACCCTGTATCTTCAATGCTATTCTGTTGTTTTATTTGTATACAATTTATAGATTTATATTTATTCAAAAAAAATTTCATTTGATAAGTACAATTTATAGCAGGGTTTCCGCTACGGTAGCTTTTTTCGCAAAATGCGAAAAGACTCCTCAAAAATGCTAAAATTCAACAAAGCATTTTCGCATTTTTGCTAAAGGATTTTACTAAATTCCATTTAAAAAAAAGCTTCCGCGAAAAACCATGACGCTAACATCCATGAAAAAAAACTTGATCAAACAAGAAGGATTGATCAGACAAGATTTTATATACCAATGATGTGTCTGAACAGTACCCATTAATAACTTCTGTTATAGAGTATTGTGCAACAATACCAATGCACACTGTTGACTGTGAAAGGGGCTTTAGCTGCCTTAATTTGATTAAAACTAATATTCGAAACAGGTTGTTAATCAACCATGTAAACAATTTGTTAATGATTAATATTGAGGGCCCTGAAAGTGCATTTAACTTTCAAGAAGCATTTGTAAAATGGGCAAACATGAAAGAAAGGAAGATTGTTAATTATAAACCAAAATGTTTTGATAAATAATAAATGTGTTTTTTT
>NC_092212.1:41303118-41309895 GCF_043381705.1 Parasteatoda tepidariorum | reverse complement strand
CATAACCCTTTCTTTTATTAATCCCTTTGGTATATTTTGCAAAGAATCATTTCAGAAACTTCACTATTTAATTCATTATACATTTAGTAGGCATAAAAATGACTGAATTATTAGTTATATAGTTATTATATAGTTATTTACATAACCCTTTCTTTTATTAATCCCTTTGGTATATCTTGCAAAGAATCATTTCAGAAACTTCACTATGTAATTCATTATACATTTAGTAGGCATAAAAATGACTGAATTAGTTATTTACATAACCCTTTCTTTTATTAATCCCTTTGGTATATTTTGCAAAGAATCATTTCAGAAACTTCACTATTTAATTCATTATACATTTAGTAGGCATAAAAATGACTGAATTAGTTATTTACATAACCCTTTCTTTTATTAATCCCTTTGGTATATTTTGCAAAGAATCATTTCAGTAACTTTTATTTAATTCATTATACATTTGGTAGACATAAAAATTACTGAATTAGTTATTTACATAACCCTTTCTTTTACTAATCCTTTGGTAATAAACAAGCAATAATTTTTCATTGAGTAATATATCTTACAAGTAGAGTATACTTGAAAAAACTCATATCTTCAGGCGAAATTGGTTCTTTTCATATAAAAAAATTCCCCCAAAAAATCTATTGACCCCTGCTCAAAATTGTGTTCCTTCATGAAAAAACTCACATGGCCTAGGTTTTTTCTTAAAAACCTGGTTTTTTGCAAACCCTAATTTAAACAGTCACCAAGATTATATTTGTAAGAGTAAAATTTAAAATTTTAATTTACAAAATTTTTCAAAACAGACAATATACATACATATGGTTAAGAGAAAAAAATATTATGAAGAGAAAAGAAGTGTTTGGGAACAATATTTAATTTATATCAAGTGCAGAAACACCAACAATTAAAAATTGTACAGTAGGGAACCGATTATCCGGAACGATCAGGACCATCGCTATTTCGGATAAATGATTTTTCCGGTTTATTGAATCACTTCAAAAAGCCGTTTTTTTATTGTTAAACCCAACTGAAAAAAAAATATTTGGAAATAATCTTAAAAAGAAGAAAAAACGATGAAGTAATACACTAATGATTATTTCCAAAATGATGGTAAGGTAAACATCTTTCAAAAAAGAAAGAAAAATCCTAAAATCTTATGAGGAAAAAAAATAAATTTTTTTAAAAAAATGGCGGGAAAATTTATTGATTTCCGGATAACAGGTTTCGTACTGTATTTATAAAAAAGTTCTACAAATTTATTGGAAACAGAACATACCACGCCATATGGTAAGACGATCCCAGCATAAAATTTATCCCGTAGCTTAGTTAGTTTGTTGTAACTGCTAGATGAAGTTTTCATAAAATCCATAATGGAAGAGAGAGTGAAAAACAAAAACTGTACCAGCTGAAAGATAAATAACAAATACTGAGAAAGAGCTGAAATCATTATAAATCTATATCAAAACTAAAAATATCTGAAATTTATGTAATTTTCAATAAAAATATAATACAATGATATGATTTGGCTTTATAGCAACAAATGTCTTTGATTTTCAAAGAATATAGGCTAACACTTCTAACAATTTTAGAACTAGAGCAGTGAAAGCAAACGAAAATAAAGTTTTTTTGAAAAAAAATAAATTACAAACGCTAGTATTTATTTCCAAATGCGTTAAAATTGAATAAAACGATTTTAAGAATTTAAATAAAGCAATAAAATCAAAAATTAAATAACTTAATATTTTATTAGTTGTACTTATTTAGGCAAAAGTTTTTTTTTCTTTTTCTTTAACGTTATACAAACTCTAAAAATGTATTCTTTAATCATTTTTTTTCTAAAAAAAAAAATTTTATTTTCTGCTTGAAAATTTAGTTACTAAATCTTCATATATTATAATATTCAAAAACTGAAATAATTATGCAATGATGACAAAATAAAAGAAGCTAACTAAAAAACAATTTAAATTTCTTATTACTAAAATTTATAAAACAATGTTAAAACATTCTCCGATTCAGAGACATAAAAAGAATAGACTATAATTGCTCCTTTTTATAATGCACAATTCAATAAGAAGTGCATCAACTGATTCAAGCATTGCCTAAATGGAGGCCTAAAGCTCTTTAACAACATGATATAATCACAAATTAGATATACTATTTTGTAATCTAATAAATTTATGAAGAAAAAAAAATAGTAAAAAATTCCAATTCCATCGCACTACTCCACAGTGGGCTATGAGCAATAGTCTGGGAAACATCCCTCAAAATGATGCGTAGACATGACAATTTTTATCCTGTGCAAAGAGAGAATAGCTCTTCCGCTCTGGTAATTTGACTTTACGGTAGAACAGTTTAATGAGGACCAATACAGCGCATCCTCAGACTCTTTGCAGGCTGATTAAAGTGGTCACTCACCCACTTACTAACTGTGTGTGATTGACTATAGTGACGGACAGGGAAATGCGTCTCAGGATCAGTCTATTGTAAAACTGCAAAAGGGAGATAAATTTCCCGTTGATCTTCGACAGGTGCCCTTTTACTTTTTATCATCATCATCATCAATGGCATCAAGAAGTTTTATCCAGGCTAACCTATTTTTTTTGCTAGGGTTTTCCAATTTTTTGTTTTTAAGACCAAAAGGTCTCTTTCTAGGCCATCTATCCATCTCAAATTCGGCCTGCCTCATTTTCGTGTACCAACTGGTCTGGCATTGAAAACTCTTTATGTGGTACGGTCTTCGTCCATTCTGATAACGTAGCCTGCCCATTTTTACTTTTATCCTTCCTTTTACTTTTATACTTCCTTTTCACTTTTATACTTTTTATACTTCCAAATAATAAATCTTTTTGTGATTAAAAGTAAAGCTCTACCTAGAATTTTCACAAAAAGAATTTTGAGAAAAAGGAAATCTAAATTTGAGATGAATTAAATGATACAATACAACAATTTTTCTTTTAAAAAAAAATCATGTTAAATCATTCAACATAATTTTTTGAAGTTTTTAAGGAAAATTTTTCATTTAAATTAAAAGTGTTTAATGATACACATTTATAATGATAAAATTACATTTTTTTTACCAAATTCCAGTAAGTGAGATATTTGAGTCGTCCAGCAAAGTGATCCTGTGGCTTTTTATGAGGCATAGGAGGCAGATACTCATACCTTATTATGGCACAAAAATATACAAAAGTTGTAAAAACATGGAAAAGCATCCGAAACAGAGCCTTCGAATTCATCTTGATATCTTGATTTCTAAAAATAAATAATTGGAAACAAATTTGCAGAAATCTAATGATATGGGGCCATTCAAATATTACATAAACACTTAATGCGGGTTTGTGATTAGCTTATTTTAATATGGGAGGAGGAGGGGTAAGAGCAATGCATGCATAAGACATCAGGGGTGATTGTGACACAAACTAAAAAGTCCTGAAAATTTTATGTGTAAAAACTTGATAAGATATCAATTTATATACTATTCATAGTTAATGTAATTTTTTTATAATTAAATTACTTATCAATAAAGAATATTACACTTTTATAGTAACTAATTAAATAAAAAACTTAGCTCTTACAATTCTTACAAACACTGGATTTTAAGAACGCGAAAATACAAATCGCATTATTGGATTTTTTAATCGCGTAAATAAGAATCGCGATTTACATGATTTTTTAGATCCAGTGAATAGGAATAGCGACATCGGATTTTAAACTCGTTTGAATATGAATCGTGATGTACGATTTTTAAAACGCATGAATATGATTCACAATGAATAACTTTTAAATTAGTTAAATACGAAAATCGATGTTAGATATTAAAATTGCGTGATTATGAATCTGAATATTAGAGGATTCCGGCATAATTTCAAGCATTAAAAACTGTGAAAATCCGACAAGCCAAAAATTATAATTGTGGAAGAGTCACGTGTTTGGAAACATCTCGTCAACGCGATTCAGCGAAGGTTTCCAAATTTAAATTTTAGATTGTAGAACTTAATTCTTACTCTAAATTTTAAATTGCGGTGAAAATTTCGTCGGATTATAAGTTCTGATTCGTGGAAGTCCGCAAATCAATGGTCTTGAGATACACGGAATTCTGCAGAAAAATCACATGCCTTGCTACTAATTTCTAGATCTGGAGGAATTATACGAAAAACCTGGAATTCCGGGGTACACCCGGAATACAAAAACCCCTAAGACATAAAATCCTTTTACTTTCAAAATTTTCTTAAAAAGAAAAAATTTAGCAAAATATTGTAAAAATTTAAAACAATGTAAAAACGTGTAAAAATTTATAACTAAGAATAAAAATTGAATTTGGAAAAGAAAACATAAAAAAAAATTTCTTTGAGGTTAAAAATTATTCTAGGGGTCAACAGTTTAAACTAGGAGTACACAACCTGCAGCCTAAGGAAGCTTTCAATCAAAATGAAAAAATATATATTTTTTTTACAAAAAATAAAAATGTTAGAAATTCTACCTTTGAGTCGTCACTTTTTGACGAGCTGAATTTGCACAGATTTCATTTTATGTTGATTTTCGATCCCTTTTTCGACAGTTTCGACTCCAGAAATCTGATTTGTTTATAAAAAATTATTTTAAATACGATATTAAGATACACGAATTTTAAATTTAAGTAATCACTTTTTGACTCTCTTTGCCGATCCTCTAACGTTTCGATCGTTTTTCGGCAGTTATAAATAGCAATCTCCATGCGGTTTTTGAAATGCCGATACATTTAATACTACTATATTCTGACTCGTAAGTTATGATTCGAACATTTAATTAATCACTTTTTGACGTAATTTATTTCTGCCGATTTCATCCAAAATTTCAAGTTATTTTTTAACATTGTATTTTTATATAGTTTTGAAAATCTTGATATTTTTAATACAATATTATTATGAATCTTGAAGTCGTATAACGCATTTAAATAATCACTTTTTAATGCGCTTTCTTTGTGCAGATTTTATCGCATATCTAAATGATTTTTTTAAGCAGTTAGTTATTTCTACGCTTTATCACGTGATTTTGAAAAATCCCGTATTTTTATTACGATTTTATTAAGAACACACGAGTTTCAAATCGCACATTCAAGTAATCACTTTTTGGAGTCTTTTATTTGCGCCGATTTCATCGTAAATCCAAGTTATTTTTCCACCATTTTTCGGAAGTTATTGCTATGCAATCCCACATGGTTTTAAAAATTTTGATAATTTTATTACAACTTGTGAATTATAAATCGCGTATTTAAATAGTTACTTATTGACGTGCATTATTCGTGCTGATTTCATTGTAAATTTAAGTGATTTTTCTTCTATTTTTTTCCTTTTTTGTTCCAATTATTTCTATGCTTTTCCACGTGATTTCGACGATCCCGGATTTTAACTACGATGTTATTACGACACGCGAGCTTCTAATCATGCATAATCACTTTTTGATACAATTTATTTGGGCACATTTCATCGTAAATCCAAGTTATTTTTTCGTCAATTGGGTAAATCATACTATACGTTACACGATGGATTTGGTGACATCGGCGATGTTTGGAAGAGCGATGAAGTTTGCAATCTGTAGAAGTAAGTTTAGATTGACATTTAGTTGTTTAATAGTATCACGGAGATGTAAATAGAATTATGGGAAAATCGAGCGTATTGAGTGACGTAGGCCAGATTGTATTAGAGGTGGATATTTGGTGGATTATGATGATTAATATAACAGCTTCATAATTGAGCATATCGCAAAAAGGAGGAGGTTTAATTGGAGAAGTAAATTTGACGTTGTGGTGGTGATTATTATTTGCGCAGGTGGCAGAGCTGGATTTAAGCTTGGCGGGGACCTAAGCTACTGAAAATGATGGGGCCCTTTTAAGTTCAATTCTATTTCTATACTCCTAAAGTAAACTGTCGTATTTTTTATTGCTGAATATTAACATTATATTATTAAAAATTTGATAATATTGCTTGATTGTTAAATATATTGATTGTGATGGGACTATAATGTAGAGCCTTTCTATTATTACACATATTTTTTGAACGAGAAAAAAAACAGAAACTCATTTTAAGAACATCATAAGCACAGAGTAAAGATTTGGTATGTTAGAAGAACCATTATATGTTTAACAGAGTTTGTTTTTTTTTCTTAAAATTCTGAATCTATGTTATTTGGAGTTTTAAATGATTTTTTTTTTTTTTTTTCCTTTTTAATTTTNTTTTTTTTCTAATTTTTTTTTTTTTTAAACGTTACATTTCGCTTTGCTGCTCTACGACTTAGAAACATGAAATTATGAAGGTGTGTCAGAAATAAGCAAGGAGTTAGAAAGAACATAAGAAAATACAATTTGATTATTAGTTTTATTTTTTTTATAACCGCCGTTGAACCAGAGCTCATTCTACGCAGAAAAAAGGGCAGGGTGCAAAAGTTTAAAAAAAGGGCATTATTATTCTAAAAAGGCAATAATTTCTTTCCATGGGCTTTACACGTTCTATTAAAAAACATCGTCAATTAGTAAAAGAATTTTTTTTTTTTACTTTACTAAAAGTAGCAAAGCAATCATATTAATTACTAATTTTCACTAATAAATTAACATATGTATCGAGTTAATGAGCTAATTAGCTTGGTAATTTATTTAAAATGCATGCATATATTAATAAAATAATAAATGTATGTTTTTAAGTGTCTGTAGTTATGATTTAATAATTAAAATGATTAATAATAATTATGATTTAATGATAGTGGAAGTAACTGCAAACTTTCAAAGACAAGTGCAACAAG